>NC_081557.1:124553141-124598627 GCF_022355385.1 Mustela nigripes | reverse complement strand
AAAAAAAAAAAAAAAAAAAAAAAAAAAAAAGTGATTAATAGCATAGGCACTTGAGGCGTAAGCTTGGATAAATGTAAGCGTTCAGTGGGCTCACCCTGGAACATAGATATATGCAAAGAATGTGCTATAAGCCCACCATTAATTACCACCACCACGACCACCACCATCACCCCGGGCCTTCATGTGAAATGAACTATGAGGTTTGTATGGTAACTAGGTCACTGTCTTTCCAAGTAGGACCCAAACCACCTGGTACCTACTAAAATGCATATTCCCAGGCCCATACATCAGCATCTCCATGGGTCAGAAAGTGCACTGAAGTCTGAATCACTATGGGATTAGATGAGGATGCTTTACTTAGATTTACTGATACTCTCCACCTCAAACTGTATTCAACACTGAAAGCTGACACAGTCATGGAGAGTTAGAAAAGTACGGAGGGTACGAGCCACGGCCACAGTGAGTCTCTGCCATGTCGGCTATCATGCTGTTGACCACTCTGGGCCTCAGCACCCTCTTGAGTTAAGAGAACAGGACCGCTGTGAGAATGAGTTCAGTTAAAGAGCCTGAAGGCTCATGTAAAGAGCCTCCTGTAAAAAGCCTGGACCAGTGCCTAGCATAGAGTAAGAGCTCAATAAACATTAGCTTTTATTATGATACCAATTTGTAAAACATTAGTTAAAAATTAGGTCATACACCTAGCTTCCAGTGGCAAACTGAAATTTACATGAAAATGATACATATGGCCTACCAGATTTGGGTTTATGATTATTTGAAAATTTGGGTTTTCAATTATCTCATAGCTGAATGAAATAAACTACTTTATTACTCCAAAGTTCCTCTCTAAGTTATATTTCAAGGCCAATCAGCATGAAATTAATTTTACTAAATAACATTCTCAAAGGAAAAAGAAGACATATTTTAAGTTTTTTTTATTGTTAAAACTATAACTGCTCATCATTTTTCTATGGGGGGGGACAAGAGAGCATTATGACTTCTTTTTTGACAAAATTAGTCTTATTCTAAAAGGACAGTTTGTGGAAAACTGTATAAAATGGCTCTAAAAAAAAAAAAAACAATTTAAAACATCCACTAGCACCCTTCACACAAAGGCATTTAAAACAATACAGTTAAGAGAGGATCTATTTTGGAAGTTCTCTTTAAGCACACTCCTCAACAATATCATTGCCATCACAACAGCTTGGAAGCTCATGGGAAAGAACTGTATTTTTACTTAGCCACTATTTTCTCAGCATGTACTGCTTTTCAGGTCCCATTCTAGGTTTAAGAATCATAGTGATGACAGTGTTACTGTTGGTGATGACAATGACATTTACTATGTTCCAGTCATTCTACTGCGACCTTCTATATTAGTTTCCTAGGGCTGCTGTGACAAATTACCACAAACTGGGTGGCTTAAAAAAAAAATTATTCTCACTGTTCTGGAGGCTGGAAGTCAGAAATCCAAGTGTTAGCAGGCCTGCACCCCTCTGAGGACTCTCCCTGTCCCTCCTAGCACCTGGTGGCTCCGGGTGTTCCTTGGCTCACAGCTGCACCACATGGCCTTCTCTTCTCTTTGTGTCTCTCCTCTGTGTGGAGATCTGTAACTCAGTAGATCTGCTCAGATAATCCAACATGATTTCATCTCAAGATCTTTAATTTCGGGACATCTGGGTAGCCCAGTTGGTCAAGTATCTGACTCTTGGTTTCGGCTCAGGTCATGATATCAGGGTGATGAGACTGAGCCCCGAGTTGGGCTCCATGCTGGATGTGAAGCCTGCTTAAGATCCTCCCTCTTCTTCTGTTCCCCGCCCCTCGTCAACCTGCTTACACACACGGTGTCTCTTAAAAACAAAATCCTTAACTTAATGGCAACTGTCATCTGTAAAAACCCCTTTGTCCAAATCAAAGTCACATTCACAAGTTCCAGGGATTAGGACATGGGTATATCTTTTTGAAGGCCACCATTCAATCCACTATACCTTCTTAGGAGGACTGTCACATTATATCACTCTAAATGACATAATCCCAGCACTTCAAAAGCCCACAGAATAATAAACACCATGTCCAAAAAAAACCCACAAAGTGCTGTGGGAACAGACAAAATTATAGAAGCTAACTCTCCCTAGGGAGTAGAAGGTTCAAGTCATGGAGGGGTCAACGTCAAGGCTGGGTCTGAAAGGATTAAAAAAAAAAAAACACAACAAAAACAAACAAACAAAAAAACTAGAGGAGGCAGCCTTCCAGACTGAGGACTTACATGTACAGTCACAGCTGGAACCTGGTCTCTTCCCTGCCTTATCAAGAGAAAATTGAGCAGTTCAGTGAGACAGAAGCCTGGTGTATATACGGAACTAGTGATAGGAAATGAAGCTGGACCAGGATGTAAATGGAGGCTCCTTACTGACAGTGGAGAAATGACAGAGATCTTTACAGAGATTAGTGACATAATCAACTTGGGTTTTTAGGGAGATAACACCAGGAGCAGTGGTGAGAAGCCAAGAGGAATCCAACCCAGGTAACCTAACACCCAGTTCAGGACACCCTAGCAAAGACTCAAAAGAGATGAGGAGGACCTGAACTTAGGCAGGGCATTAAGGGAAAGAGAAGTCAGATTCAAGACCCTGTTGTCCACTTTAGAATCCTCAAAGCTCACAATGGAGGCTGGCACATTGTAATTGCTGAAAAACAAACAAAAAAGGCTGCTGACTAGAATCTATTTCATTTCTCACCAGCCTGTTACTCAAGAGCTTATAAAACATTTCCAAATACTTCTCACTTTACTCTCTCAGAAAATTTTATGACAATTATTATTATTATTATTCCTCATGTAACAAGAGTGAGTTAGGTGACTAATGTCATAGCCAATGAGAGGGCCAGGACTCAAACCCAGGTCTTTTGATTCTATGGCACTTTTTCTTAATAAGTTATTTCAGGATCAAGGAGGAGTCCTTTTGCTAAAAGGTAAAGAGATGTTAGTAACTCTGTCCCTCCCAAAGCATCTTTTAAAAAGTGTGCAGTGAGGGTGCACACTCCTGCTCAGGAGGTTAATTGTCTGACTCTTGGTTTTGGCTCAGGTCATGATTTCATGGGTCATGAGATCAAGCTCAGTGGGGAGTTTGCTTCAGATGCTCTCCCTCTGCCCCTCCCCCAACTCTCTAAAATAAATAAATAACATTTTAAAATTAAAAAAAGGAAAAAAAGTGTGCAATGAGAGTGATGGCATTAGAACAAGCCAAAGAACAGAGAAAAAGGAAATGATGAAGAGGAGACAGAAAATTCTTACTACCAAACCTAGTTCTCAGGGAGAGGAGACATTTCTCGCATAGGAAAAATGCTATTTATGTTGTCTAAGAAAAAAATATAACTATCTAAAATATTCCCTTTAATTAACAAATTTTACCATGACTACCTCTCATTACCCAACAAAGCTCTGATCAAAAAGAACAAAGTAATATGTTGTTGAGAGAGAAACAAGATTATAAAGCATTAATTCAACAAATATGTGACCATTTACTATGTGCCATGCAATAGTCTCGCAAGGCGGATACAACAATGATCAAAACAGAACAAAGTTCTTGACCTCATAAAGCCAACATTCTAGTAAGGGAAGACAGATTATAGATGTATATATAAGACAGCCAGTGTGGCTAGATGTGAATAAGGAAGAAGGAAAGTTTAAGGCCAAAGAGGGGGTCATATATACAGCTATAGGTATGACTGGCAAACTCTGACTGTGAATGAGAATGGAAGCAGTAGGACAAAGGAGAACCTGATTGACTTCTGTTCTAAAGGGATCTGATGGGGATGCAAGAACAGAAATGGGGAGACCGGCTAAGATTACTTGTAATTACATGCAATAATGCACATGAGAACTGAGGAGGACATGGACCACGTAGGGATGGTGTTAAATCAAATTCTGGGTGAACTCTAAAGGACCTGCTAATAAATGAGATGTGGGATGGAAGAGAAAGAGAGCAGTCAAGAATTCAGCACAGGTTTTACCCTGAGCCACAGCAAAGATGGAGCTTCCCTTTAATGAGCTTGGAAAGACTTCACAGAAGGTCAGGTTTCAGGTAAGATCAGGCACGTTTAGTTTCTGATACATTAAGTTTGAGATGCCTACCAAACATCCAGGTGGGATCCTGAGTGGGGAGATGCATTACTAGCATAAGGAAGAGGTCAGAGCTTACATGTAAATTTGAGAATCATTCAGTATTTAGGTGTTAATTAAATCCATGAGAACAAATGAGATTAGAAGAGTGGCTGAAGACAGAGGTGTTATACCATTTCTCATAAAGTTTTACACATATACACACAGAAATACATGTCAAAATGTTAATTTCATCTATAGGTAAGTGGTATTACAGTGCTTACATGTTTTTTGGCTAATCATATTTTTCTGTTGTAAGCAGAATAATGCCCCCCTCCCCAAGGATGTCCAAGTTTTAATGCCTGGAACCTGTGAATATGTTATGTTAAATGGCAAAGGGGAATTAAAGTTGCAAAAATGCAATTAAATTTTCTAATGAGCTGACCTAACAATAAAACAATTATCCTGGATTATCCAGGTGGACCCAAAATAACACCAAAGTCCTTTAAAGAAAGAGGAAGGTGGAAGACCAAATGATATCAATGTGAGGAAGATTCAGCCCACCGTTGCTGAACCTCTAGGATAGAACAAAGGGCTACCAATGCCTTGATTTTAGCCCAGTAAAACCAATATCAGACTTCTGATCTACAGAGCTGTAAGATGATAAATTTGTATTTTTTTAAGCCATTAAGTTTGTGGTTATTTGTTGTAGCAGCAAAAGAAAACTAATACAGTTGCTGTGATTAAAAATAAAACTTTTTAAAAGATAAAACATGGAATTTGTATATTTTCAATAAGAAATGTCTAATAACTGCTTATGATTTAATTTTTACCTCTGACTGCACCTATAACCTATAACTTGCTTCCTTCTGCATTGAGATTTCTTCATAATGTGAGAATCAAAGTTGATGAGTCCTTGAACAGTTACTATGACCGTCAGCATGCATTACATTCAATGTATATTTGTATGTCAGTTTCTAAATTAAACATAAAACTAGCACATACACTTAAAAACCTAGTAAAAAGAATTATGTACAAAGTGAAAAAAGTGATAATCATGTTTTAGCCATGCTTCTATGCACAGACATTCTATCAGAATCACCACTTTAAGATACAAAGTTCAATAGTACTCTGAAATGATGTGATACACGAGGGCAAGTAACCATTTTGAGCACAGTAGCTTAAAAAAAAAAAAGAGTCTAGGGACACATGGGTGGCTCACTGGGATTAAGCGTCTACCTTCACCCCAGGTCATGATCCCAGCGTCCTGGGATCAAGTCCCACATTGGGCTCCCTGCTCAGTAGGGAGTCTGCTTGTCCCTCTCCCTGCCACTATGCCTACTTGTACATGCTTTCTCTGTCAAATTAAATAAAATCCTTAAAAAAAAATAAATAAAAGTCTATATGCTCTAACAAAAATTAGGCATCTAGAATGCTTATCTTCCACTTTTTTGCCTGACAAAGTCCTACTCAGTTCAAATATCCCCTCTTCGAGGACACACCTTCCCCCACCTCTCTCAGGCAGTCAGTTGTTCCATCTGCAAAGCTCCACAGCCTTTTATTCATCTTGTTTTCTAATTTATCTATTTACAGATCTCTCCCCACCAATTCTCATCCCTCAGCCTAGCTTATGATCCTCCCAGAGAAGAGACAATGTCTGATACTTAGTTTCCTCAGAATCCAGTAGTGTTAGGCACATCGTAACCTGTTCAATTTTTTTAAGGTTCATGAGTGGATTCTCTATTTACGTCGACCTAATATACTAGAAAGGAAAGTTGGAGTAACATCCTTATCCTGTGTGATCTGACAATCTTTACTAAAAACATTCTATCTTCTAAGTTCCCTGTTTGGAATCAAGGCACCTTTGACATCTAATGTTCCCAAACAGAAAACAGAAAAATAAGTTTGCAAGGAATCAAAACCCAGTAACAAGAGCTTTACAAGATGAAAATATGTCCACTTATAATAATGTGGACATATATAATATATATATCTATTATATAATATAGTATGCAATAATGCAAGCAAACAATATTCCCTAAATAAATATAATAATGCAAGCAAACAATATTCCCTAAATAAATGAGGTAAATAAAAGTCATCTAGTAAATAGCACAGAGGTTGTTCTAACATTTAGGGTAGTTATTTTTTGCAAAAATTTAATCAAAGTCTTCCACAGAAAATCCATGCCAACTACCTGACAAGCTTCTGGTTTATACTGCAGGGTTTATCACAATTTGGGATTGTGAAGTTCTCTGTCCTTTGATGCCAATACATATCTTTAAAAACCTTTAAGTGAAAAAGAGCCAGGAAAAGGATGATATCATTTTCCCCCATTCTTTGCCAAAATCAAAAACTATCCAGATGTACATAATTCAACGTTTTTACACCTTCAAATCTTTCCACGGGGGCTGATTTTCTTGTTGTCCCCAAACCTTCTGGACCATGTGAATGGCTGAACAGCAGCTGCTACCTTTCATTGACCATTTATTATGAGTGAGACATTTCTGCATACACTTCTTCAGCTAAGCCTCACAACAGTACACAAGATTCTATTCTATTTTACAGATGAGGCTCAGTAAAGATATATTGATTGACCAAGGCCTCATGACTAGTGGCAGAACTTGGGGAAAACTATGGATTTTAATAATCCAGATGTACGTGAAGAAAGGTGGTGTCATGTCTCACCAAGGGAATACCAAATAACCCTCTATATTTAAAAATGGAATGATTATGGCAAGCCGTTTATCTTCATTTTGTTTTTTTTTCTTTTTTCCTTCAGGCAAAATGAGATATTGGTTTATGTTTTCTGTGCAAACCTTATTAGGACTCCCAATAAAGTATAAGGTGACAGAACAGACCAAATTTCTACAATTTTTAAATGTTTTTCACTCCACAGAGAATAATCCATACCTGATAATTAAGTGCATAACATGAATTCATCAATTTAACCCCAACCAGATTTTAAAGAAATCCATAATTTCTTTTAAACCATGTAACCCATCCTTGTATGAACAACTCTCTACCCTTTTAACATGTCACTGGCAGAACAGACTAAGTCTACTAGAGTGACAAAATCATGGAGGTAGAGACTTCCCATCTGCTTGTGTAACTAACCATCTATTCCTGCTTTCTTATGGAAAAAAGTTTTAAAACTTAGCCAATAATCAAATCAAACTGTTTCAAAGAATTTTTATGATTCCCGAGAATCATGGAGGTCTCATCCTACAATTTTGAGTACTACCAAAACACAAGAGAAATCTCACAGCATTTACAACATTAAGATCCCTCAAAGCACTGCCATTCTTAATAAACCAGAATGTTAATTTATTAATACACAATGAAAAATGTCGAGTGGGCAAAAATACTAAAGTGAGTAGGTAAGTGAACCCCCCTCTCAGGCAAAAAGGTTTATATGGACAGCAGCATTTTAAGATTCACATTTGTTTTCCTCCAGTCTCTTTTTATTTATTATTATTATTTTTTTTTTTAGAGAGAGCAAGCGCCCAAGTTGTGGGGGTGAGCAGTGCAGTGGAAGAGGGAGAGAGTCTTAAACAGGCCCTATGCCCAGCATGGTGCCTGAAGTGGGACTCTCTCTCACCACCCTGAGATCATGACCTGAGTTGACATCAAAAGTTGGGAGGCTTAACCCACTGAGACACCCAGGTGCCCCTCCAATATCACCTTTATATCCATCCCCTCTTCCCCACCTTCCTTCCCACATTTCTCTACTATAACGGCTTTCAAGCTTTGATCAATGTCCATAGGAAGAAATGCATTTCCATTAGTTAACACATAAGAATATAACTGAAACAAAAGTTTAACAAAATATTTCTTACTGCTAGTACATGTGATATACTCTAATACATGGGATATACTCTAATTTATCTTTTCTATTCTGTTTTTTTTTAATGCAAATTGTAAGCTACCACAGGAAAAACGTTAGGTTTGAAAAATGCTGATCATAGATACCTCTATGACCATTATTAACTCATCTTCCATAGTACCACTTATCATAAAATGCAAATCTATTTTACTCATCTGCTTAAAATACATAAAAATTTCCCTCTGCTTTAATCTATAAAATACATATATAAATTAATCAATTAAATAATTTTTATTTAATTAAGCCATTCATGTACTCAGCAACTATTTACTGAGAACGTACTGTATGCTAGGTACTGCGCTATACTTTGGTATATAAGTCCAACATAGGTCCTAATATTGTCAAGTCTACAATCCAGCTAAGACAGTTATTACGAAAATATTACACACTCTTTAGGAGTGCTCTTATCCAGCTCTCCAACTTAATTCATTCCCCCCTTCACTTTTGCCACCCTGCTGTTACTGTTCTGATTTGCACACAAGTCCCAGAAAAACCACACACCCTGGCCATTGTACACGATGTTCCTTCTGTTTAAAATGCCCTTCTTTAATCATCTCACAAATTCCTCTTCAGCCTTCAAGAATCAACTCAAGTGTCTCCTCTAGAAACAATTCTCTACTCCCCCTTTCCATGCCATTTCTGTTGTCACTACCTCTCTTGTCACGTACAGGTCACATCCCTCTATTACAATGCTGGTCACATTGTTTTGATTTGTTAGTCTTGCCTAGACTGTGAGTTATCTTTGTACCCACAGCATAGTTCATTGCTCACAGAATAAATTAACATATACTATAATTATGTATGGATCAATAACTCCATTATGCTGATTACTCAATTGATGTTTGAAAACATACATTTTTCCATATTTTTACAGTAAATATATATTTATTTTAAGGATTTTCTCTTTAAAGTCTTATTTCAATATATGGATATTTCCCTTCATTAAAAATTTGCTCAGCAGCAGCCAGTCTGACTTGGGATATTTGTCTTGAAATTGATCCAATGAATATTCTCAATTTCAATAACTACTCTGGTAAGAGAAAGCATATAGGATTTCCAAAATCAATACATTAGGTCAGTGTCTACAGCACGGCACACAGTTCATACAGGCAATGCAGTGTTACACCATGTGTTTCCATTTCTCAATGCTTTTTTGATTTGAAGATAAACTGTCAGATGCCATTAATTTGTTTACCATCTCCCACCAAACCCATAGAGGGTTTTACATTGTACTTTTCCAATAATCTCAGGAAATTTTGGTAGAGCAGAATGACTTTTTAAAGAGAATCTTTTTTTTTTTAAAGATTTTTAAAAATTTATATATTTGACAGAGATCACAATTAGGCAGAGAGGCAGGTAGAGAGAGAGGAGAAAGCAAGCTCCCTGCTGAGCAGAGAGTTGAATGGGGGGGGGGGGGGGGGGGTCCCAGGACCCTGGGATCATGACCTGAGCAGAAGGCAGAGGCTTAACCCACTGAGCCACCCAGGTGGCTTTTTAAACAAGCAACCTTTAAATAAGTCATAGCTATATTAGAGTAACACCAAATACATACTGAACTCATGCAGGGAATATTCTAAGGTTCTCTATCCATGTTAACTTTTATCACTTTTTCAGTTAAGACGCAGACTTCCCAATTTTTACTTCTAGGTTTCTAAATCTGCGTGGGAAATCTCTATTTTTCTCAAGTTCGTCACCGTTAAACATTTTCATTCATTCCCATTTTTACCACTGAAGTTCAAATCCAAACTGGTCTTAGGGAGCCCTATTAGAGCTTAGAGACTTAGAGATCCCTACATCTGAGGGACCCGCATGCCCACATGGCAACAGGCAGTCAACGGGGCAAATGTTTCAAGCACTCACTAGCCCTTTCCATGCCAAATACAGACTTTCTTTAGACATCCCAAACATCTCAAGTTGAGATCTACATTTCTTATTATATAATGTTTCATGTCTGTTTTGCCTCTAATAGAATACAGCTCTTAAAATAAGAGTTGTTCCCTTTTTAAAATTCTAATTACTTTGAACACAAAGCGATATTAAATGTTTACCAATAAAAGAGTATTTTGAACACTGCAGATGACCCCCAAAGGATTAAGAATCTGCACAGGCCTTTGGGAAACTTCTACCGACTTAGAAAAGCTATAATAATCTGTTTTCCGGAGTATTATTTACCGGGGCACAGCTCTTAAGAAAGGTCGTAAAATAAGAAAATTTATGCTATTTTGGCTTCAGTGGTCTTTCATTTGCTAATGAGAAATATAAATTATTTGAATGCAGCTCATCTGCCGAAAGGACTTAGCCCTCTAGAGTAGTTGACAAAGCCTAGATGCGCCTTGTGACTTTCAGTTTGAACCCTAATTTTATACCCTGGATTTTATTCCACAGAAGAGCTGTTTTAATTTCAGTCTTGGGGAGTAGCTACACTGGACGGACAATCCTGCCTTTCCGGATCCATTCTCTGGTTAACCATTCCAGGTTTGGCAGCGGCAAGGGACCAGCAACCTTACCAAAACCTCCTTACTGTGGCACACGGTAAGCTCTTAGCCCTGCCTAAAATGATGCAAAACTTCTAACACGGCTTACAGAGCCTTTGCTTTTTGAAGGGAAAAAAAACAACGAAACTTCCCTCTGAACCCATTCTGCCCAGCCTGCCTGTCAGCACAGAACCCGCATTCCCAGCATCACTCAATTCAGTAATATTCTCCTTTCCTTCCCCCACCCCAAAACCTCCAGGGGGCGCCCCCGACACCCGGGTGGGCCCCAAGGGCGGCCCGAGGTGGGAGCCCAGCGCCGACTCCAGACGCCGCGCGCAACCCCCGCCCCACACTCACCCGCCCGAGGCCACGGAAGTGCGGCCCCGCCCCGCCCCTTCCGCCGGACAGGGTTCGCCCCGCCCCGCCCCGCGCTGGCCGCGGCGCGCAGGCGCAGGGCCCACTGCCGGACGCGAGAAGCCCTGGGGCGCCCGGGGGCCGGTCGGAGGCGTGGGGCGGGGCTAGGGTCCGGGCGGACGTGGCCGCGGAATTCCGGCGTGTGTGGGGGCCGCGTGTGCGTGAAGGGTGCGGGCCTGCGTCGAGAGTGGAAGTTGGCGGGGCGCTGGGAAGCTGTCTGGAGTGAGGCGGGGCAGGTGGTTTAGGGCTTTCGGGTTGCTTTTCTCTGGGTCCGCATTGGGTCGCCCGCCTCCAGATCTCGAGGGCGGCCTTCCTACCCTCTCAGCCTTGGCGCTCTGCGAAGCAAGTGGGACGGAGCCGGACTGCAGCCCCGGGGCCCCGCGGCGTCGGGATCCGCCGGCGCAGACCCCGTTCTTCCAATGCCAGGAGCTCCCAGTGTGGGGTAGAGGGCGGGACGTGGGATGCTTGACAAACCGGTAACATCACGGAGACTCCCAACTCTGCAGAGCAGTTTCCAGCCTGTTGGAATAAACGCTCCACCGAAACAGAGCTCGAGTGTTTAAGCCGTGGCACAGTTTTTTCCTCTTGAAAGTTAACCATTCGTATGAACGTTTTAACTTGTACCAAAAGTAAGGACCCGCGATTGCCCTCGGAAAGTTGCCGAGGAAGGTTTCCCGGTTGAAATGGAGATGAAAACGAACATGCTTAATATTTGCTATCTCACTGCCGGACTGGAATGGTAACTAATTTTTTTGAAAACCTGTTGGGTTTGTGTAATAAGTAATAAAACCTGAGTTTTACATGACTTCTAGGGTTTTTAGGGAAAACTGAAGTCTCCCAAATGTATGCTGTAATGTAATAAAGACAGCACCAATAGGCAATAAATAGCAAGGATCAAATTATGGCAAATAGAAATGGTACTATAATTAGTATTTGGAGCCAAGGCCGCAATACGCACTCCTGCATGTAATAGTCAGACTTGCATGCATTGGTGAGGGGTTAGGCCTTCCCCAACCCTTGGTATGGGTTCATTCTTGTTAGACGTAGACCAATAAAAAAAAATTTTTAAAAAGAACTCTTGGTTTTCATTACTGTATTACTGTTCAGACTAAAGGATCACCACTTTTACCTCAATTGTAATTGGCCCAAGTATAGTCAACTAGGGAAAACGAAACATCAGTCAAAGTGAAGTAGAGGGCCTAGTGGAGAACAGGGAAGCGGATCTGGTTTCAGATCTCAGCTCCTGAATACAATAAATACAGTAAAGATAAAAACTTGGTCATGTTACTTCATTTCTTTAAGTTGGGGATTCATGATCTATACAATGGTTTGTGTTTTGTTTTTTATTTTTTGGTGTTAAATTTTATGAAAACTGCATTACCTAAGGAGGTTGAGGAAGTTTATTAATTTAAAAATGACTTTCAATCTTTACCTGGTTTTTAGTCTACAAACTGTTAAACACTTTAGTTCATTTCACCTTTTTTTTTTTTTTCTTTTTAAATCCAGGTGTTTCCTAAACTGTTCTATGGAACATTAGTCCTTTGCAAATGTTAATGGATGCTTTGTGGAAAAAATTTCCGGCATCAGTACTGGGGAAACACACACCTGCTGCGAGGTTTTTGGAGGTACATCTGTGTAGCATTCTTGCTGAAAACACAGCCTGAATCTGTGAGGAATACCCAGATAAATTCACAATGTGATCTATTTGGACTTTTCGGTATAAGATCAAAGCACAGAAGAAATAAAAAGAAAGGACGATCTCAAGTTAGGGCAACTGAACTGGGTAGGATTCTGGATTTTTTTTAAGTTTCAGAAGACTTTTGTGGACAATTGGAGAATTTTGAACATGGAAGCAAAATTAAATATATTGTTGGCTTTAATTTCTCAGGTATGATAAATTGTGTTTATTACAAGAATGCTTTTATTCTTAGGAGGTGCATGTTCAAGTCTTTAGAGGAAAGATCATGATATCTGTTTGGGAACTTCACTCAAATAGTCCCTGCTTAAAAAATATATATATATATGTATGTAAAGAGAAAACAGCCCTGTGTTAATTATGGTTCTAGGTGAAGCGTATATGAATGCTCTTTTCACCCTTCTATAGACTTGAAATTTTTAAAAATTGAAAGTTGGGGAATAAAGTATAGCTAGCAGATACTAGTTTTTCCTTTTTTTTTTTCCTAACTAGCAATTACTTTAAAAAAATAAAATATACTGATAACATTTAATTATTAGAAAATACAGAATTCATTTATATATTAGAAATGAATATAAGAAATTTATTTATTCAGTTATATAAGAAATACTAGTTTTCTTATACTCTGACCTTGAGGAATGGCGTGCTATGTCTAAGAACTATAGGAGATTGAGAAATGACCTCACTCTTTAAGGCATGATATTGAATCTACACTGAGGCCTGTTCACTAGAGTAAGGTTCGGGTACATCAGTCATCCCTGCTCTATACTGTGTATGTTTCATTAGAATTTTAACAATATTAATGAATTCTTATAATCTGTTAATAGTTTTTAAAATTGCTCATTTATTCCTACAAATATTTCTTTACTACTGTGTGCCCAGGCACTGTACTAGGTTTGAAAGACCCCTCCCCTAGAAGATAGAAAGGATAACTAACCGCTTGTTTGCTTTTCTGTGAACCGCTGGCTTTTAGGCGTAAATTAGGTTATTAATTGCTTATTAATTGCTCTTTTGCCCTTCTGTAACTGCTTGGCTTATAGAAATAATAGAAGACGCCATGATGGCATTCCTACCTTCCCCCTTCTTGTTCCCCCTCCCTGCCTCTCTCCTCCCACGCGCGGGCCCTCAGAACCAATCAGCTTGTTCCCCCTTCCCGCGCCTCTCTCTTCGCACCTCTCTCTTCGCGCGCGGGTCCCCAAAGCCAATCAGCAAACTCCACGTATGCCTTTTTCAAAAGTTCTGTCAACCAATCAGTTGCGCCCCACCCAAAACTTGTTTGTACCTGTCTATAAAAACCCGGCACCACCCCAGCCGGGTGTGCTCAGCTAGCAGGAGCTGCTGACCACCCGCAGGCGTGCGCTGACCCCCCGCAGGCGCCTGCGTAACAATAAAGAACCTCTTGCTGATTGCATCCAGTGGCAGTGTTGGATTCTTGGGTAAGGGGATCCGCGGGTCTTTCAGGTTCTAGAGATAAAACTGCCATCAGTAAATGTACAGATAAAGTTCCTGCCCACACACAGTTTACATTTGGGGAACAAGAAAGAACACAGAGTAAAAGGAAATACCTATCAAATGATAAGTGGTATGTAGAATAACAAACTAGGGTTTAGAGATTAGGGGGCCCCAGTAAGGGTGGGCAAATACTACATTATGTAGGGTGAACAAAGACGACCTAACAGAGAAGGTGACATTTGAGCAGAGATCTGAAGGAAGTGAAGGAGTGGTAAAGTGCAGACTCAGAAGGGGACAGCATGCTTGGCATGTTTCAAGAAGAGCAAGGAGACCAAAATGAATGATGATAAGTAAGAGGGAGAGTTGTAGGCGATGGGGCCAGAGAGGTAGATGAAGCCAAATTATTAATATGCTTTCAGATGTTTTAGCTCCTTTTTGAATAGACTTTCTGGGAAGCCCTTGCTGTAGTGCTAGCATGTGTAGAACATAGTGACTGCTAGCTGTTTTTGTATTCATTTTCTGTTTCACAAACTTAGTGATTTAAAAGAAGACAGATTTATTATCTTATAATTCTGTGAGTCTGAAGCGCAACATGGGTCTCACTGGGGTAAAATCAAGATATCGGCTGACTGCATTCCTTTCTGGACAGAATCCTCTCTAGGGAAGGCTTTGTTGCTTTGCGTTTTCCTGCTTTTAGAGGCCACTTACTTCCTCAGCCTGTGGCCCCTTTCTATCTTCAAAGCCATTAACATTGGTTAAAGATTCTCCACTGTTAAGGATTCCTGTGATTAAATTGGACACACCCGGATAATCCAGGTTAATCTGTCCATACCACAGTTCTTAACCTTAATCACATCTGCAGAATCCCTTTATCCTTATAACATTCACAGATCTGGCAATTAGGGTGCGAACATCTATGGGAGGAGCATTCTTCTTACCACAGTCCATCCTCTGACCCCCAAAGAGTCCTGTCTGTTCACATACAAAATCTACTCACCCCCTCCCTCAATCCCTCCAACTGTCAACATATTACAGCATTTCATCTAAATTTCAAGATTACCAGACCTCATGTAAAGTATTTATAGGTGCATGGCTCTGACTATAATCCACCCTGGGGCAAAATCCCTTTCCATTTATAGACTTGGGAAGCAAGAAAACAAAATGTCTGCTCCCAAAATGCAAGGGAAGAGGAGGCACGGAGGAGCAATTGCAGCTGTTCCCATTCAATAAGGGAGAACAAAGAAGGGAAAAAAGTCACCAGTCCCAAACAATGTCAAAATATAATCAGGCAGTCTCCATTAAGTTTCAAGGCCAGGGAATAATCCTGTGGTTCTTGGTTCTGGTCTCTGGGCTCATGGCTCCACTCTGGGCACTGGGAGTCACAGCATGGACATCTTTGTGTGGTTATTATTGTGCCCATCACAAGCATCGTTGTTAGATTTAGTATTTTATTTTATTTTTTTTACTAATCTTTAGCAGTTCCTCAGCTCTTAAGTTTCTTCATTAGCCCCAGTCAAGAGGTTAATTACCTTTACACAAATACAAAATCAGTACTTGAGGAGTTCACCCCATTTTTAAGGAACTTTATTGTACATCATTTCATGATAAATGCAAATATCCCATCCAATTTCTCTTAGATGAACAAGGATTTACTCCCAATCTTATATACAGGTCATATTTTCTTTATCTGCAGTTAATTTATTCTAAAACTATTGATTTCTGAAAAAAAAAATAAAATTATTGATTTCTTTCAGGCCCAAGGGTACCTATGTTATGCTTCATTTTATGGGATAGGCAAAGTTTTACAACTTCTAAGGCCATCACTCTTGCCCTTTAAGGACACTGAAAACTCATTTCTGCCTCCCAGCAGGTGGCAGCAAATCAATATTCGATAAGGTGCAGTAAAATTACTATAATTTTCCTGTCCTGATAAACATTCTGGGTATTGCAGACTGTGGCTTTTCCTAGCTAGAAGAGTAAAAAGACTGTTGTTCCCAGATTATAAGAATTTATATCAATGTATCAACTACTTGGGAGAATGTATTTAATTTATGTGACTAAATTTTATTATGTAGTTATATTAATATTCATTGTCTCTCACAGTACCCAAAGTCCATTTGTAAGCAGTTTTCTTGGAATAACAATAATGCTCATATGTTCTCTCCATAGATCAACAATAACTCTCCATAGCCATTATTTGGCTAATATTCATCAACACAACACAGCATTCAAAATTGATGGGAGACAGATAAAGTGTTCTTAGAGGAAATATGTATAGCTCTTTTATAACCTCTTTAAAAAAGAATAGCTATTTAATGATCTAAGTCTAGGTCAGCAAAATGATCCATGGGTCAAGTTTGGGCCAGAGTCTGCTTTTGTACACCCTATGACGAAACTCTTAACAGAGCTAATTTAAAAATAGAGACAAATTATCAGTATCTGGAATAAAAGATCACTAAAGATCCCACAGACATTAAAACACTAGTTCTTGGGGCGCCTGGGTGGCTCAGTGGGTTAAGCCTCTGCCTTCGGCTCAGGGTCCTGGGATGGAGCCCCACATCGGGCTCTCTGCTCAGCGGGGAGCCTGCTTCCTCCTCTCTCTCTGCCTGCCTCTCTGCCTACTTGTGATCGCTGTCTGTCAAATAAATAAATAAAAAAAACAAAAAAAAAAAAAAACCTAGTTCTCAACTGGAGGTGTTTTACCCCCCAAGGAACATTTAACAATATCTAGAGACATTCTTGGTTATCACACCTGGAGAGGCTGCTACCAGCGTCTGGTGTGTGGAAACCAGGGATGCTGCTTTGCACAGGACAGTTCCCACTGCAATTTTCTAGCCCCAAATATCAATAGCACTGAGGCTGAAAAATTCCAATTAAAACCACAGAGGGAAAATACTACAAATTTAGGTTAATAAAATTTGATAGCTTAGAAGAAATGAATAAATTCTTTGAAAAACAAAACTGACTGAAGAAGTAGAAAATCTTAGTAGTTCTACATCTATTACAGAATTTGAATTCATAACTAAAGAACACTTTGCAAAGAAAATTCCAGGCCCAGATGCTATTGCTGGTGAATTTTATCAACATTTAGAAAATACATGCTGTCAATCTTACCTAAACTCTTGAAGAAAACAGAGGAAGTGAGAATATTATCCCAATTTTGTAATAATAGCATAACCATGATAGAAATATATCTGACAAAAACATTAAAAGAAAATACATAAAATACTAGCAGGTTGACCCTAACAATAAAGGATAAAAGACAATAGCCAACTGAGTTTTTTCCTAGAATGCAATTTTTGCTCAACATTTAATAAATTAAACAATGTAGCATACCATATTAACAGAGAAAAAATGTTATGATCATTTCAAGAAACTTAGAAAAAGCATTTGACACAATTTATGCCAATTCATTTGGAAAACATCCATAAAACTAGAAATAAAAGAGGACTGGCTTCATTTTATAAAGAGCATCTATGAAAGACCAATAGCTACTATCATGCTTGGTGTGAAATATTCAACCCTAGGGTTAGGAAAAAGTTGGAAATGTCTGCTCTCCTCACTTCTATTCAACTTTGTGTCAATGGTTTTAGATACCGCAATAGGCAAAAATAAAATTATACAAGGTGCAAAGATTGGAAAGGAAGAATAAAACTATTCACAAGGGTCTTCATAGAAAATTATTTTTCTTTATTTTTACTTTTTATTTTTTTAAGGTTTTTAATTATTTGACAGAGAAAGTGCGCACAAGTAAGCAGAGTGGCAGAAAGAGACAGAGGGAGAAGCAGACACCTTACTGGATCAGGGAGCCCTATGCAGGACTCCATCTCGGGACCCTGGAATCATGACCTGACCCAAAGGCAGTCACTTAAACCACTGAGCCACCCAGGGGCCCAGAAATTTATTTTTAAAAACTATTAAGTACTTCTCTTTAGATTAATAACTGTCCATGTAGAAAAATCTTTGAATTCTACTAGAATGAATAACTGAAATTAGTGCGCTCAGGATAACCTCGGTATGCAGAAATCAGTATTTCTATATATTAGCAAGCAGCAATTAGAATATGAATTTTAAATATAACATTTAAAATGGCATTTAAATACCTAGGAATAAATGTAATGAAAGACAGGAAAGAACTGTACTACTCTGAAACATTGCTGAAATGAAAGACCCAAATAAATGGATAGTGTGGGGATCTCTCTTTCTTTTTCTCCCCGCCTCCGCCACTGCCCCCCCCCCACACCTGTGCACCAGAACATATACCAAGAAAGACTATATGACTATATTCTGGGTTATAAAACCCAATAATTGATTTGTAAGGATTGAAACCATGCAAAATATGTTTCCAGACCACAATAAAATTAAAATAGATGTTAATAATAAGTTTCTGGAAAATCCTCAAATCTCAGTAATCAAAGACATAGATTTTCTAAATTGCTGGCCACAGAAGTTTGGTTGACACTGAAGACATGTTTCTTCTCTCCACAGCCAGTTGAATCACATAGCAATTGAGTGTGGACACATTAGTACCACATTCTGACCAACTGCGCTAAGCCAGCACTGCCCTGAGATTGGAATAGGTTGCGAGCAACTGTAGACGGCTGTTATATACTTAAATCTTGCACTGGAACAGAGTTACAGCATATTTAAGATTCATGAGATCATTCCCATTCCATGCTTTCTTTCCCTCACAGCCTGAAAATACTGATGAAAAATCTGGGAACAAGACTGTGGGTGTAGTTGACAAAACAGAAAAGGTGTTCCTGGACAGATTTTGATGAATTTAATAAGTGGAAAGATAATGAACATAGACTATATTTGCATAATGGCATAACAAAAATTCATTGAACGAAGCTAGCTCTCTGGGGAAACCACACTTTGGAAATTGAATGTAAGACTCTGCTCCTGGCAAGACTATTCTTTCTATCTAAGGATGCACATGGTTTTCGGGGGGGGGGGGGGCGGATACCTTACATGCTTTATTCTCACTGATCTTAAATATCCTTCATTCTATTTTTCTGGAAATAATTAAAATTCATTTTCCAAGAGGAAAAAATTTCAAGCATCTGGAGTCATCCAAATGAATCTCTTTCCAGGATTTATAAAAGCATACAGTTCTCTTTAATAGACCTTGACAAAGATTTGGGACTATAAGTCATGTTTAATTTTTTTTTAAGATTTTATTTATTTATTTGACAGAGAGAGACACAGAGAGAGAGGGAATATAAGCAGGGAAAGTGGGAGAGGGAGAAGCAGGCTTCCCGCCGAGGAGAGAGCCCGATATGGATGCTGGGATCATGACCTGAGCTGAACGCACTGAGCCACCCAGGTGCCCCAGTCATGTTTAATTTTAAAAGGTTTTTTCCACCCTTGAAAAGAATTTTAGGTTATCTCCCCCCCACTATTATTTATTTTGACTATCAATTGTGGTTAATTTAACCAGATAATTTTCAAATTTCACTTTGTAAGAATAGTTTAGAAGAATTTTCTTGCCAGAAGTTTCCTCCTTTTTCTAAAAAGGCATTATTATTTAAATATTCTTTCAATATCCACCTTTTGCAGTTTTTAATTTCATGTTACTTCTGATCATTCTAAAGATAATTATACCATTTTGGTATAATGTTATACCATTTTGGCATAATTTTCTAAAATCTCAGGAGACGTCTTCTCTGATACTCATTCCATTCTAGATTTGAACATAAAGAAAAAACCAAATATGATGGTTTGTTAACAGTAAATCATAACTGATATTATTGAGTTATTTGATGGCCATTGTGCTATTATCATAATAGTAATTTTTCCTCTCAACGTTCCTATGAGATAGATACTACTGGTATCCCCATACGTATGAGGAAGTTGAGACTCAAGGAGAGTAACCAAAGTGCCCAAGGCCATATCATATTGAGTAGGAAAGCCAAGCTTTGAGCTCTTAAAAATGACTACAGTGTTCACGTAATCCATGATCGGTGTTTACTAGTTTTCATTTTGCTGTGCTTTAAATAAAGTAGCAGAACTACTGTTTCAGATCCCCCAACTTATTATGACTGTAATTTCAGGGCTGGCTCTCTCTAAAATGTACTGTAATGGCACCTTGTCTTCTTCTACGTAGCAGGTTTTCCAGTGTGATACTCAGTTTCACCACATGATGGTGCCAATGAAGTGAGAAGCCTCATGCTGCTACTATTTGACATTAGGCTCAGACCTAAATATAAATGTCAACAGAAAATAATTAAAGGTGTTAAAAAAAAAAGATTAAAAAAGATTGGCCACAAAGAATTACAGTCTAGAATATCTTTTCAAAACATAAGGAATGAAAAGATCATAGCTATAAAAAGGGTAAGAGTAACTGACTCATAAAAGTTAAAAATAAAAAGATAAAAGATGAGCCTTTGTACTCATAAAGAAGTATGTGGGACAGATGTCAGAGACTTCCCACAGGAAGGAAAACACGAAAGGAAATGAACTAAATGAGAGCAGGTGACTTACCAAAAAAAAAAAAAAAAAAGAGAGAGAGAGAGAGAAGAAAGAGAAGGGAAAAAAGAGACCAGCTGTATAGTGATGTAGCTCCAGGGTCAAATGGTAAGTGTTCCAGTAAGATTCCACAGTAAGTGCAAATGCGGTAGCAAAAGCAAAAGCCAGAGAGTAAGGATTTTAGAGAACCTTTTAATAGACAACTATTTCTTTTTCCAACCAAGATATGTATTACTATTTCTTCCCTTGCAATATCAAAGATATAACTTACTATGGAAGGAAGAAGCACTGTTTTTCAGAAATTTACCAAAGCAAGTCTGGATGCATCCTGCTCATTAAAGCTATTCCAGTGACTCAAAATGTGAGCCCTGGCCAATCCTCATCCCTTCAAGTTGTTATAAATGCAAATTCTTTGGCCCCATCCCAGACTGAATCAAACTCTGGGCGTGGGGCCCTTCAGGTGCTTCCGATGCAGCTGAAAGATCCAAGTCCAACTGCATCACTTAAGAAAAACAAAAGAAGAAAAGAAACCCATCAAAACATTATTAATATAGAGATATTGAAAATTATAATATTAAAGGAGTATTAAGTAAATCATGAAATGTCGTCAGGGTATTTAAACAAGTTTGATGGATAGTTTTTAATCATGGAAAATATATATCCTTGTGGAGAATTCAGATTACAACATTGATCTCAATTATGTAAAAACAGTTCTGCAAAAAGTAGAAGGTTAACAATGGCTGCCTTGGAGTGATGGGATTATATACACCTTTCTTTTCTGCTGCTTTATATTGCAGGTGCTGTTTTCAAACTTTCTATAAGGAGCCATTTTACAAAAAAAATAATAAATCTTATTAATGATTTTTTTAAAAAGTAAAAAAAGGGATACCTGGGTGGCTCAGTTGGTTAAGCAACTGCCTTGGGCTCAGGTCATGATCCTGGGGTCCTGGGTTCGAGTCTTCATAAGGCTCCCCCTGCTCAGCAGGGAGTCTGCTTCTCCTTCTCCCTCTGCCTGCTGCTCCTCCTATTTGTGCTCTCTCTCTCTCCTTGTCAAATAAATAAATAAAATCTTTTTTTTTTTAAGATTTTATTTATTCATTTGACAGAGAGAGATCACAGGTAGGTAGAGAGGCTGGCAGAGAGAGAGAGAGAGAGAGGGAAGCAGGCTCCCCGCTGAGCAGAGAGCCCAATGCGGGACTCGATCCCAGGACCCTGAGATCATGACCTGAGCCGAAGGCAGCAGCTTAACCCACTGAGCCACCCAGGCGCCCCAATAAAATCTTTTTTTAAAAAAAGTAAGAAGAGAGACTTTCTGAAGTCAAAATACTATTTACAGATTATATTCTTGCCTATTTTTTTCTCTATATGTGGTTAATTAGGAAGAAATTGACACAGTGACAGTCCAAGGCATAAGGAAGAAAGGCAGTCATGATTTTGCTTAGTGGAGAGACAAAGCACAGAAAGACCACAGAGTTGATGTATCAGTGTTGAAATTGGTACAGGAAGTAAAAATTTGAGAGGGAGAGAAAATAATCTTTTTACATACAGTAACCATGTGCTTTACTCTTTCAAGTATCATTAGTGAAAATACTAAGCATTCTAACGTAAAGAAAAATGTCTTCAAATTTAAAAGATAATAGGCTTAAACACATTAGCCCTGAGAAAGCTTCTTATTTTGTCCCTATGCCATTTGAATTAATGGCCTGACAAATCAAGTAGGGGAAAAAATCCCTCATATGACTAGTTTTAAAGATTGATATCTATGTTTATGAATATCCTGAATATTGCACCCTACATATGATTCTTTTCTTGACAAATGCCTGTGAAATATGTGTTAAAACTGGTAAATAGAGTAGGCCACAAAAACTCAGTAAATTTTTTTAAAATCTGAAACTAAATAGGCCACACTCCCTAAAAATAATAAAATACAATCAAAATCAATAATAAATAAAAAAACAGGGGAAAAAGGAATCGTTTGAAAACGGAGGAGGGAAATGACTCCAAATAAGTCTTAGGGTAAAAAGGAAATCAAAATTTCAGAGAAGGCACATGTGAAATAATAGAACTAATGGGATGCTCCCAAAGTTGAAGTCAGAAACACATTTATTATTTAAATATTTTCATTACCTAAATAATAAAACTTAAAGGTAAATGGAGTATTCAACTCAATAAATTAGAAAGAATTTTTTTTGGTTGTTAGATTTTTTTCAAAAGAATTTTTTTAAAAAATCATAAGAAAGCAAATAAAGGTGAAATCAGTAATTAAAGAAATAAAAACTATTGGAGGCATAAATGGAGGAAAAGTACTACAGAAATGCTCTGGAAAATTCTAATTAAAATGCACACACACGCACACACACACATTAAGAATGAGGAAGAGAATAGAAACACAGGTTGAATATAGTTTTTTAAATTATAAAATGAGACTTATCTTTCCAGTTATATGGCAGGCTACATTATTCAGGCCAACCCTCCCAGCTAGAGGGAAGAACAACTTAAAATAATGGATAGCACAAAAAACCAGTTCTTAAAAGTAACATAGACCTCCTATGAGACAGTAAGGCATTTCCAGGCCAAAATCTAAATAGAGAGGGACCCCAGAAATGTTAGCAGAGCACTTCAGTTGCTTTGCCCTAAGAACATTTGCTTACCTAGGCAAACTTTCACTTTAATGGCCTTGCAGAATGTGGATAATAGAAATCAAAGCCCAGGGTTTTCTCACGGTGAAGATCTAGATAAAGCCAAGATACTCTTGAATAAAGCCAAGATACTCAAGGGATATTCCCTTGGTCCAAGGATGAGCCAAAAGTTAACCTAGTCCACTTTTGCAGGAAAGGTTGTCTTAGCTCTGAGCAGAGCAGGGATGGGAAATAAAAACCATCCCTGAGAAGTTTTAACCAGATGAATGCATACCATAGTTACATCACCAGAGTGGTTCCAAAACCCTTATGCCATGAATTTAAGCTGTTTCTGAACTGATAGTGCTCCAGTGTACCAAGCAGAGACAAAGGATTCCCATAGGAATCCTTAAAAATAATTTTCCAAGGGAAAACAAAAAGCAGTTCACAGTCAAAAGTAATGGAGTGTCACGGGGAAATCACGAAGAACAAAACCCAGCAGAAACTACAAACTGCAGAAACAAAAAACATAAAATGAATTTAGCTATTCAAATTCTTCAGGGACAGATAATACAATTACTATGCTTACTATGTTTTAAAAAATGAAAAACAAGTTAAAATATCTTCAGAGAATAGAAAACTATAAAATACAAGCTAATATATATGCAAGAGAACAAAACAGAACCTGTAGAAATAAAAAACAAAACACTCAAATGGAGATTTAATAACATATTAAGAATTAGTGCATTTGAAAAAAGAATTAGTGCATTTGAAGATAGATAGGAAAAGAAAAAAAGAATTAGTGCATTTGAAGATAGATAAGAAATTATTCTGAATACAGAGATACAAATAAGTATTAAGTATAAACGAGAGTTTATGTAACATGGAGCTTAGAGTAATAAAGTCTATCACACATCTAGTATCAGTTCCAATTAAAGAGGAGAAAAAAAGAGATGTGGCATGGTAATGGCTGAGGATTTTCAAGAAGTACTCAAAACACTCAGAGTAAATCTCCACTGAGAAACACAGTGTCACTGCAGAAAAACTTAAAACTTAAGATTTTAAAAGAAGCCAGGAAGGGGGGTGGGGTGGAAAGGACATATTCAAAGGATCTCCAATTAGATTGACAGCAAGTGATGAAAACCAATACATAGTGAAATATCTTTAATATTTTGAAAGAAAATCACTACTGATCTAAAATCCTATATCCAGTAAACATTTTTAAACAAAAAACAGAGAGAGTTTACCACCACTGTAAAATTCCAAAAAAGAAATTGCAAAAGATATAATTTGGACTGAAGGGAAGTGATTTGAAAGGAAGAGTCAGCTAGGCAAAAGGAAATAAAGGCCAGAGGAAGGGCCAAATGGTATGAGTAAGTATGAACAAGTATTGTGTGTTTCAAACAAAAATAATGTTTAGTGGAATGAAAAACAACTTAGACTTAAAATCTATTAAAATAATGAAATCTTATTTGGCACAAGAAGTAAATGGACTTAAAATCGTTTTAGGTCCAGTGCCTGGGTGGCTCAGTGGGTTAAGCCTTTGCCTTCGGCTCAGGTCATGATCTCAGGGTTTTGGAATCGAGTACTGCATCGGGCTCTCTGCTCAGCGGGGAGCCTGCTTCCCTCTCTCTCCTCCTGCCTCTCTGCCTACTTGTGATCTCTCTGTCAAATAAATAAATAAAAATCTTTTAAAAAATTGTTGTAGGTCCTTGTAGATAAATATATTGATTTAATTTGGGTTTCCATAAGTTAAATATTTGTATTGTAATTTTTATGTAAAACAAATGGGGGAAACTGAAGTGATAAAAATGACCTAATCAACCCAAAAGTTCCAAATGTAGAGAAAAAGAAACAAGAAATAAATTCAAAGCACAAAATAAAATGGTAGCTAATAATGAGTTACACATATAAGCCCCTTATCTATTAGGAATTATATTTAATGTAAGTGTATTAATACTCAAAAGATAGATTGTGAAACTGGATTTTTAAAAATCAAGCCATATGCTTTTTACAAGGGGCAGATCTAAAACGTGAGGATACAAAAGTGTTGAAAGTTGGAGAGAGAGACAAGATGGCAGAGAAATAGCGGACTGAAATGATATCAGGTAGCAGGAGTTCAGCTAGATAGTTATCAAACCATTCCAAACACCTACAAACTCAACAGGAGATCAAAGAAAAAAAGAGCAGCAATTCTAGGAACAGAAAATCAACCACTTTCTGTAAGGTAGGACATGTGGAGAAGTGAATCCAAAGTGACAGGAAGATAGACCACAGGGGGTGAGGGCGGCTCCTGGCAAGTGAGAGAGCAATGGAACACAAAATCAGAACTTTTAGAATTCAGCTCCACTGAGGGACATCGCTCCAGGGGCTAAGTGGGGGTGGAGTCCTCACAGGGACAGTGTGGTCTCAGGACCTGCAGAGTCACTGAGGGTGACTGAGTATGGCAGAACTCTCAGATATCAGAGCAGAGAAGCCAACTACAGAGACAGAGCCGAGGAGTGAGCTCGCAGCTCAGGGTTACCTTAAGCCATGATCCAAGGCACAGTCAGGCCACTGCTTTTTGAGCAGGGACCCCACAAGTGGCAGATCTGGGGAGACCCACCTTCCTCCTCCAGAGGAGCAGTGTGGCAGGAATTTCCTGGGTTTGGAGACTCCAAACCGGGCTGTGTGCCAGAGACACAAATGCTTAGTCACAGGCCAGGTGAGCCCATAGTGCGGCCGGAGACCAGGGAGATGGGAGGGACTGACTGTTTTTCTGAGAGCACACTGAGGAGTGGGGCCCTGAGCTCTCGTGTCCTCTGGGCTAGAGATTGGGAGGCTGACATTTTCATTCCCATCCTCCAGAGCTCTATGGAAAGTGTTCAGGGAACAAAAGCTCCCAAGATTGAACCCAAGCAGATTTCTTAGGCTGGCCCCTGGCAAGGGCAGCACAATTCCACCTCAGGTAAAGACTTTGAGAATTACTACAACAGGCCCCTCCCCCAGAAGATCAGCAAGACCATGCAGCCAAGACCAAGCTCCCCAGTCAAGGAGAACAGCAGAACTCCAGAGCTGGGGGAAAGCAATGCATGGAATTCATGGCTTTTTCCTCATGATCCTTTAGTCTTGCAAAGTTAATTTTTTTTAGTTTTTTTTCTTATTTTAACTTTTCCTCTTTTGTCTTTTAACGATTTTTAACTAGTTTATCTTAACAATACCTTTCTTTAAAAAAAAAACCTTTTTAAACCTTCATTATTATAGTCATATTTTACCCTTCATTGTATTTAACCTTATTTTTTTTTAATACATATAGGTTTTGTTTTTTTTTCTAAAACATTTTGGGATACAATTTCTTCTAATAGATCAAAATATACCTTAAATCTAGCATAGGGCTTTGTTCTAGTCTCCAGCCTGAGCACATCCTCTCCTCTTTTTTTTTTCCCTTCTTTTTCCAACCAATTTATCTTATCAATTCCGTTTTTAGAATTTGTTTTAAATTTTCATCTTTACAGTTCTATTCCATCCCTTCTTCATGTTTACCCTTATTTTTGTATATATGTAAGTTTTTCTTTCTTTAAAATTTGAGAGGTAGTTTCTTCTAAGAAACCAAAATACACCCAAAATCAAGTGGGTGGCTCTGTTCTATTCACCAGTCTAATATATATATATATATATATATATATCATAAAAGAAATATATAATAAAATTATATATAATTATATATAATATATTATAAATATTGTATATCATATAAATATGATATATAAATATATATTTATAAAAATTATATATTTATATATAATAAAAGAAAAAATATATTATATAAAAGAAGTTTCATTTTTATATATAATATTTCTTTTTACCCTTTCTTCTCCCCCCAGTTTGGGGTCTCTTCTGATTTGGTTAGTGTACATTTTTCTGGGGTCTTTGCCACCCTTTTAGTATTTTATTCTCTCATTCATATATTCTTATTTGGATAAAGTAACAAGGTGTAAAAACTCACCACAAAAAAAAAAAAGAACAAGAGGCAGTACCAACAGCTAGGGATCTAATCAATACACACATTGGTAATATGTCAGATCTAGAGTTCAGAATGACAATTCTCAACGTGTTAGCTGGACTCAAAAAAGGCATGGAAAATATTAGAGAAACCCTGTCTGGAGAAATAGAATTCCTTTCTGGAGAAATAAAAGAACTAAAATCTAACCAAGCTGAAATCCAAAAATGTATTAATGAGGTGCAATCAAGAATGGAGGCTCTTACTGCTAGGATAAATGAGGCAGAAGAAAGAATTAGTGATATAGAAGACCAAATGATGGGCAATAAAGAAGCTGAGCAAAAGAGAGACAACTACTGAGCTACAAGGGGAGAATTCAAGAGATAAGTGATACCATAAGATGAAACAATATTAGAATAATTGGAATTCAAGAAGAAGAAGAAGAAGAGGAGGAGGAAGGTATATTGGAGCGAATTATTGTAGAGAATTTCCCTAATATGGCAAAGGGAATAAGCATCAAAATCCAGGAGGCACAGATAATCCCCTCAAAACCAATAAAAATAGGTCCACACCTCATCATCTAATAGTAAAATTTACAAGTCTTAGTGACAAAGAGAAAATTCTGAAAGCAGCTCAGGACAAGAAGTCTGTAACATACAATGGTAGAAATATTAGACTGGCAACAGACTTATCTACAGAGACCTGGCAGGCCAGAAAGAACTGGCATGATATATTCAGAGCACTACATGAGAAAAATATGCAGCCAAGAATATATCCAGCTAGGCTATCATTGAAAATAAAAGGAAAGATAAAAAGCTTCCAGGACAAACAAAAACTGAAAGAATTTTCAAACACCAAACCAACCCTACAGGAAATATTGAAAGGGACCCTCTAAGCAAAGAGAGAGCCTAAAAGTAGTAGACTAGAAAGGAACAGAGACAATATACAGTAAGAATCACCTTACAGGCGATACAATGGCACTAAATTAATATCTTTCAATAGTTACCCTGAATATAATTGGGCTAAATGCCCCAATCAAAAGACACAGGGTATCAGAATGGATAAAAAAACAAAACCCATCAATATGCTGTCTACAAGAAACTCATTTTAGACCCAAAGACACCTCCAGCTTTAAAGTGAGGGGATGGAAAACAATTTACAATGTTAATGGACATCAAAAGAAGGCTGGGGTGGCAATCCTTAGATCAATTAGATTTTAAGCCAAAGGCTATAATAAGAGATGAGGAAGGACACTATATCACACTCAAAGGGTCTGTCCAACAAGAAGACCTAACAATTTTAAATATCTATGCCCTTAACCTGGGAGCAGCCAACTATATAAACCAATTAATAACAAAATCAAAGAAACACATCGACCATAATACAATAATAGTGGGACTTTAACACTCCCCTCACTGAAATGGACAGATCATCCATGCAAAAGATCACAAAGGAAATAAAAGCCTTAAATGACACACTGGACCAGATGGACATCACAGATATATTCAGAACATTCCATCCCAAAGCAACAGAATACACATTCTTCTCTAGTGCACATGGAACACTCTCCAGAATAGATCACATCCTGGGTCACAAATCAGGTCTCAACTGATACCAAAAGTTTGGGATTATTCCGTGCATATTTTCAGATCACAATGCTCTGAAGCTAGAACTCAATCACAAGAGGAAAGTTGGAAAGAACCCAAATACACGGAGGTTAAAGAGCAGCCATCTAAAGAATGAATGAGTCAACCAGGAAATTAAAGAAGAATTGAAAACATTCAAGGCAACAAATGATAATGAAAACACAACTGTTCAAAATCTGTGGGACACAGCAAAGGCAGTTCTGAGAGGAAAATATATAGCAATACAAGCCTTTCTCAAGAAACAAGAAAGGTCTCAAGTACACAATCTAACCCTACACCTAAAGGAGCTGGAGAAAGAACAGAAAAGAAAGCCTAAACCCAGTAGAAGAAGAGAAATCATAAAGATCAGAGCAGAAATAAATGAAATAGAAACCAAAAGAACAGTAGAACAAATCAACGAAACTAGGAGCTTGTTCTTTGAAAGAATTAATAAGACTGATAAACCCCTGGCCAGACTTCTCAAAAAGAAAAGAGAAGGACCCAAATAAATTAAATCCTAAATGAAAGAGGAGAGATCACAACCAACACCAAAGAAATACAATTATAAGAACATATTATGGATAACTGTACACCAGGTAATTTGACAATCTGGAAGAAATGAATGCATTCCTGGAGATGTATAAACTACCAAAACTGAACCAGGAAGAAATAGAAAACCTGAACAGACCCATAACCAATAAGGAGATTGAAGCAGTCATCAAAAATCTCCAAACAAATAAGAGCCCAGGGTCAGACGGCTTCCCAGGGGAGTTCTACCAAGCATTTAAAGAAGAATTAATTCCGGGGCACCTGGGTGGCTCAGTGGGTTAAAGCCTCTGCCTTCGGCTCAAGGCATGATCCCGAGGTTCTGGGATCGAGCCCCGCATCGGGCTCTCTGCCGAACGGGGAGCCTGCTTCCTCCTCTCTCTCTCTCTCTGCCTGCCTCTCTGCCTACTTGTGATCTGTCTGTCTTAAAAAAAAAAAAAAAAAGAAGAATTAATTCCTATTCTCCTGAAACTGTTCCAAAAAATAGATATGAAAGGAAAACTTCCAAACTCATTTTAGGAGGCCAGCATCACCTTGATCCCAAAACCAAAGAACACATCAAGAGATTTACAAACCAATATCCTTGATGAACACAGATGTGAAAATTCTCACCAGAATACTAGCCAATAGGATCCAACAGTACATTAAAAGGATTATACACCACGACCAAGTGGGATTTATTCCTGGGCTGCAAGGTTGGTTCAACATCTGAAAATCAATCAAAGTGATATAATACATTAAGAAAAGAAAGAACAAGAACCATATGATACTCTCAATAGATGCAGAAAAAGCATTTGACAAAGTACAGCATCCTTTCTTTATCAAAACTCTTCAAAGTGTAAGGATAGAGGGTACATACCTCAATATCATCAAAGCCATCTATGAAAAACCCACGGTGAATGTCATTCTCAATGGGGAAAAATGGAGAGCTTTTCCACTAAGATCAGGAACATGGCAGGGATGTACACTATCACCAATGCTATTCAACATAGTACTAGAAGTCCTAGCCTCAGCCATCAGACAACAAAAAGAAATTAAAGGCATCCAAATTGGCAAAGAAGAAGTCAAACTATCACTCTTTGCAGATGATATGATACTTTATGTGGCTTTTCCACATAGAGATGTATAAACTACCAAATATATATATTTATACTTGTACAGGAATTCAGTAAGGTGTCAAGAGATAAAATCAATGCACAGAAATCAGTTGCATTTCTCTACACCGACAACAAGACAGAAGAAAGAGAAATTAAGGAGTCGATCCCATTTACAGTTGCGCCCAAAACCATAAGATATGTAGGCATAAACCTAACCAAAGAGATAAAGAATCTGTACTCGGAAAACTATAAAGTACTCATGAAAGAAATTGAGGAAGACACAAAGAAATGGAAAAGCATTCCATGCTCCTGGACTAGAAGAACAAATATTGTGAAAATGTCTATGCTACCTAAAGCAATCTATGCATTTAATGCAATCCCTATCAAAATACCATCATTTTTTTTAAAGAAATGGAAACCTAAAATTTACATGGCACTAGAAAAGACCCCAAATAGCCAGAGTAATGTTGAAAAAGAAAGCCAAAGTTGGTGGCATCACAATTCCAGACTTCAAGCTTGATTACAAAGTTGTAATCATTAACACAATATGGTACTAGCAGAAAAACAGACACACAGATCCATGGAACAGAATAGAGATCCCAGAAATAGACCCTCAACTTTATGGTCAACTAATCTTTGACAAAGCAGGAAAGAATGTCTGTCCAATGGATAAAAGACAGTCTCTTCAACAAATGGTGTTGGGAAAATTGGACAGCCACATGCAGAAAAATGAAACTAGACCATTTCCTTACACCACACACATAAATGGACTCAAAATGGATGAAATACTTCAATTTGAGACAGGAATCCATAAAATCCTTGAGGAGAACACGGGCAGCAAGCTCTTCCACCTCAGCCACAGCAACTTCTTCCTAGAAACATCGCCAAAGGCAAGGAAAGCAAGGGCAAAAATGAGCTATTGGGACTTCATTGAGATCAAAAGTTTTTGCACAGCAAAGGAAACACTCAACAAAATCACAGACAACTGACAGAATGAGAGAAGATATTTGCAAATGACATATCAGATAAAGGGCTAGTATCCAAAATCTATAAAGAACTTCTCAAACTCAACACCCAAAGAACAAATAATCCAATCAAGAAATGGGCAGAAGACATGAACAGACATTCTGCAAAGAAGACATCCAGATAACCAACAGACACATGAAAAAATGCTCATCACTTGGCATCAGGGAAATACAAATCAAAACCACAATGAGATACCACCTCATACCAGTCAGAATGGCCAAAATTAACAAGTCAGGAAATGATAGATATTGGAGAGGATGCAGAGAAAGGGGAACCCTCCTATACTGCTGGTGGGAGTGCAAGCTGGTGCAGCCACTCTGGAAAACAGCATGGAAGATCCTCAAAGAGTTGAAAATAGAGCTATCCTATGAACCAGCAATCACACCACTGGGTATTTCCCCTAAAGATACAAATGTAATGATCCAACTGTAATGTACCCGAATGTTTATAGCAGCAATATCCACAATACACCAAACTATGGAAAGAACCGAGATGTCCATCAACAGATGAATGGATCAAGAAGATGAGGTGTATATATAATGGAATACTATGCAGCCATCAAAAGAAATGAAATCTCGCCATTTGCAATGACATGGTTGGAACTAGAGGGTATCATGCTGAGTGAAATAAGTCACTCAGAGAAAGACAATTATTATGATTTCCCTGATATGAGAAATTTGAGAGGCAACCTGGGGGGTTTGGGAATAGGGAAGGAAAAAATGAAACAAGATGGGATCAGGAGGGAGACAAACCATAAGAGACTCTTAATCTCACAAAACAATCTGAGGGTTGCTGGGACGAATGGTTAGGGAGAGGAGAGGGTATGTGATATGGTGAGTGTTGTGAAGTGTGTAAGCCTGATGATTCACAGACCTGTACCCCTGGGGATAATAATACATTATATGTTAGTAAAAATAATTCTTAAAAAAAAAAAGAAGAAAATAGTGTTAAAAGTCGGAAAATTGGCAAAATTCAAATAAGGTATGTGATTATATAGTATTATATAAATATTATTTATAGTATTATATAAATATAGTATTATATAAATATTAATCTCCTGGTTTTGTTAATAATGCTATGGTTATGTAAAATGTTCTAATTTGGGAAATCTTAGTGAATCTTTTATGGGAACCCTTTGAACTATTTTTGCAACTTTTTTTTTTTTTTTTTTGAGGATGGGGAAGAGACAGGGGAGGAACAGAGGGAGCAAGAGAGAATCTTAAGCAGGAGCCTGACTCAGGGCTCGTTCTCACAAACTTGTGATCATGATTTGAACTGAAATCAGGAGTTGGATGCTTAACCAACTGAGCCACCTAGGTGCCCCATTTTTGGAATTTTTCTAACAGTTTTAAAAATTACTTCAAAATGAAGTACATATGCAAGTCTTATGATGCAATAATGCCACTCACAGGTATATATCACAATGAAATGTTTGCAGTCATGTCCCAAGAGACATGTATAGAAATGTTCAGAGGCATCTGGGTGGCACAGCCGGTTAAGTGTCCAACTCTTGGTTTTGGCTCAGGTCGTGATCTTGGGCTCATGAGATCGAGCCCTGCATTGGCCTCTGCATTCCGCATAGAGTCTGCTTGAGATTCTCTCTCCCTCTCCCTTTGCCCTTTCTGCTTGTGCTCTCACTCTAAAATAAATAAATAACTCTTTTTTTAAAAAGGGTTCACAGAAGCATTATGCCCTAAAATAGAAACAAATGTCTATTAACGGTAGAATAGTGATTTTTCAAATAAATAAACGGCTACAAGAATGAACACTAATGAGTCACAACAACAAAATACTTAGGGAAAGAATCTAGACATAAAATCTTTATGCTACATGATTGCATTTGAAGTTTAAAAGTAAGCAAATTACAACATTTGTGGATACATACCTGGGTGGGGAAACTGAGGGGAAAAAATAGAAAAGTGATTCTTTTAAAAGTCACTATTATGGTTACCTTTAGGAGTTGGAGGAGATTGGGTTTGGGGAGAGGAATGAGGAAGCTAAGAGAAGGCTTGGAAGGTCTGTGCCCCTTCCCAATATACTCTGCTCTATGCATCTCCTCATCTGGCTGCTGATTTGTATCCTTTACTCTGTCTTTTTTTTTTTTTCTTTTTAAAGATTTTATTTCTTTATTTGACAGAGAGACACAGTGAGAGAGGGAACACAAGCAGAAGGAGTGGGAGAGGGAAAAGCAGGCTTCCCAATGAACAGGGAGCCTGATGCGGGGCTCGCTCCCAGGACTGTGGGATCATGACCTGAGCCCAAGGCAGATGGTTAATGACTGAGCCACCCAAGTGCCCTATCATATCTTTTAGTACACTGTCAAGCTAAGTGTTTCTTTGAGTTCTGTCACCCTAGCAAATTAAAAGACCCTAAGGAGGATCGGTCTCCAGAATCTCCAGTCTGGGACTGGTGGGTCAGTCACCAGCACGTTTCCAGCTTGAGACTTACTTGCCACTGGCATCCAGAGTGGGGAATGCTGGGACACAGTTCTGTAGAACTAAACCCTTAACCTGTGGGATCTGATGCTGTCTCCAGGGAGATAGGGTCAGAATTCAGTGTTTTGTATTGGATTCCCTCTAACCCACGTTGGAATTGGGTCTGGGCAACCCAAAAAGAACGGGTATCTTTAGAGGCAGGACACACTGAAAGGAAAACTCTGAAAGTATAGAGAGGAGATGAACTGATTTATGACCCCAGGACAGGAGAACATCTAACATGTTTAGCTAGTTTTGTCATTGCTGTCATCTGACCCAGAGAAGTCTTTTCTAAAGAATCTGGTAGTAGATAAACAGCTTTGTTCTGAGGAAGTTTCAAGCAAAGGAAACTTAGGGTTACCAGATTTAGCAAATAAAGACAGGGTCTAATGCAATATTCCAAAAGCTAAAAATGTTTCTATTGTTTATCTGAAATTCAAACTTAACTAAGCATCTTATCTGGCAACCTAATGTAAACCTAAATGCGTTTTGGACTTATAGAAGTACTTACAGTACCACAATTATCTTAGGGCAATGGTTCTTAACTTTGATGACAGATTATAATCAAATAGGGAGCCAGGATCTCAGAGGTGGGAACCGGGCATCAATATTTTTGCAATCAACTCTCCCCACCCTCTATCCCTCTCCAGCCAGATGGTCCTAATGTGCCAAGTGTAGAAAAACTGGATCAATATTTTCAAATGTTTAAGTATTCTCCAGTCTACACAAAATTCATTAAATGAATACTCAAATTTCCAAAATAGTTGCCATAATCTAATTTAATGTCTTAAAAATACATTATCTTAACTTGACAGGAGTATACGCAGTGTATCTGACATAATCACATCACTTTACAGGCAGCCTGGTTTTTACGACATTTCTCTGGAAACATTCAAGCTTCCTTTCCTCTCATTTAGGAGAAAAATTGTTAAAGGTGATGGCATAAAAGCAAATAAGGGCTCTTGCCTAAACCGGATGAAAAGCAGTTCAATGTATTTTTTAAATTGTATCTGGTGATGCACTTTTATTTCAAAGTAGAAGGAAATAAATTTTTAAAAAACAGATTATATTAAAGAATGAGAATTGCCTTGAGCATAATTCAATATTTATCAATTTGTTTGTGTATTTCTGTTGAACTTGGAAGGAGTAGCTTTGGTCTCAGTAGACCAATATTAAACTGTCTATGATAAATATCCTTAGTCCCCTTTACACCAAATTCAAATGTGCTTATTTTGTTTCTTTTCAGTTTCACAAAAAAGGGAGACAAGACCCAAATGAATTTTTTTTAACCTTGTACACTATTTCAGCTTGTTAGAATAAATAAGAAATGTCCCTTTATTTAATTAAAAGAACTCCACTAGCTGTGTTAGCCTGTCTTCCTACTGATAGTGCAGGCAACTATAATTATAAAAGGAAAGGATCAAAAGTTGTGGGTTCAATTTCTCCAACATTTTCTAGTCTATTCTGACAGTTCTTAGGAGTGTCAGTTGTTTTGAAAATGGTTTCTTCTGAGCCTTGAAATAACCTTTTTCTACCTCACATTTTAAATCATTATTTCCTCCCTAGGTATACTTGATGGAATGCATCCAAAATATCTCCTGATTATTGATTAAAGCAAATTGCAGATTGGAAAGAGAAGTTAATCTAAAGCCAGGAGTCTCATGGGGAAAGCCTGCTGGGCACCCTGACATGGCTACTGGGGTGTGCCACCCGTGGTTGACTGCTCTGCTCCATCCAGGACCAAACTTCAGTCCGGCAGTCATAAATCACACTTGATTTATGATCTCTCAGGTAAGGACTCATTTTAAGCACACTCATGGACACTAATGCCTGTGACCGGAATGCCAACTTATTGATTGGTTATAAAAATATAACATGTACTTGTCAACCATTCTCTCTAGAGGCCTATTTCCAGTTGAGGCCAGATTTCAATCAGAAGAGGAGCAAGGTGGTTTTAGTAGTCGGTGTCATTGATCTATATCACCTGATATACCAGCTCCGGTTTAGAGTTTTATCTCCTACATTGCTGATCACCAGTTTTGATGGATACATACATTTTTTTTTTCCTTTTTACATATATCCAAACCTTCAGCTGGATGACAGCGGAGTGTTGTTTTTGGGCAAGAGAACTTTTCTTTATCCCCATGGTGAGCTTGTGTTCCTGACGAAATGATGCTTCCTAAGTTTTTTAATGGCTTCCTCCAGAGTTTAGTCATATTTTTCTCTTTTCATATTCTGAGAAGCATCTCGACAATGAACAGAAGCTGCACGAGAACAGAACTCTTGTCTGTCTCGGTCACCAATATACTTCCAGAGTCTAGAACAGTGCCCATAACATAAACACTAATAATAATAGTAATAGAACGAAGGAATAAACACTGTCTTCAGTTATTTTTAATTACACAAATGTTATTAGAAAGAAATAACATGTCCTAACTACCCGTGGATTATTCATCTTTGAGGATTTCAAAGGAAATAGCTCACACAGTACTTGCCTTTGGCCCATCAATTTAAATTAGACCTTCCCATCCTTACCCACCACTTTCTTATTCCCTCTCATCTTTTTTTTTCCTTCAGCACTTACCACAGTCAGTAGCTTTTAGTTTATTTGTGCTTATTTATTTAAGATCTGAATCATAAGTTCTGGAAAGTGAAGACTGTTTGATATATATAGTCTATGTCTGTAGCCTACCTTTATGCTATGGGCTTCATGATATTTAATAAAAATCCCTTGATTTGGGTGCCTGGGTGGCTCAGTTGGTTAAGTATCTGCCTTTGGCTCAGGTCATGATCTCAGGGTCCTGGGATCAAGTCCTACATTGGGCTCCCTGCTCAGCAGGGAGTCTGTTCTCCCTCTGCCCACCCTACTCCTCCTCTCACTCACTCTCTCTCTCTCAAAAATAAATAAATAAAATCTTTTAAAAAAACCTACTTGATCTATCTTGAAGTCATCAGAGGAATAACAAATGACTTGGGGTTTTGGATATCAGGCTAGTTGGATGATGAGCTATTTTGGCAGTAAGTACTGCTCACAGGCAAACCGTGGATCATTGGTGTTCTCCCACCTGTGTATAGAAGGAAAGAGCAAGAAAATAATTTCATGTTCATTTTGTAAATTTGAAGATTAAGATTAATTTATTATATTTTCTAGAAATTGTAGTTGCATACCTAATCATTATGTTCCTAGAAGTTGTTCATCCCAGCTATTATTCTGTTAATGGTGCCCTTTGCCTTGACCATTGAATTTTATATATTGAAGTGATATTTACATCTGTTAATTTTACATGTGTTATTGCATGTTATGATGTCCAAGTGCTTAACGGTCTAAGAGTCATATTGCAATGACAATATCAACATAACAGAGCCACTGTAAACAGTGAACAGGAGTCCAATGCAAATATCGAATGTGAAACCGTGTGTGCTAGAACAAGGGAATCTTGATGAATATGTGAAAATTGGATTTTATCAGACTAGCAATCAATTTGCCTCTAGTTTCTATTGCATTGTCTGTTACAAAACTTTGTTAAGGAATGGCAAGAAGCCACAGAAGCTTTTGCATTGCTTTCAAAGTACCGTGACCTTTCTGATAAACCGATTGAGTTTTTCCTGAACAAGCACAAAATAATGCTTTCTAATATGAAATTGATAAATTTTGTCATTTAAAGGTGAAAAGACCCAACCTAAAGAAACATTATTTGAAATTGTACACCGAAGACCAACCACCACCAACAACAACAAATAGGAAGCCACATTGTTGCTGAGAAGTTTATAAATCCAGCTGTAAGGCTAATGATAATTACCATGCCCAGGAAGAAACTTAAATTAGCTACTGGGAATTTCATAATCAAAGAGGGCCATTGTATATCATCTAATATTCATGGTATAGAGCACAGAAGGGCAATGTCTATCGTTGAGTGCCTGCTAGTAGACATTTGGCTTACATTTGGGAAGAATCACAGATGTGCAGAGTATCAATCAACACTTGGCAGAAATGTCCAGAAATGTAGAGAAAGGAGGTGCTCGGGGGCTCACTGGTGAGTTTAGTACTCCACACTCGTGCTGGAGGAGATCATCTCAAGCAGTTGGCAATTATTTCGTGAGCCATGGTGCAGGCTGGAAAGAGACTCACAGCACCAGTCCTGTTTTCAACAAGGAAGTACTTGCCTATTGGAGAAATTGTCCCTTTACCTATTGCTTCATCTCAGAACATGATTGGTGAACATAGTTAATGTGTTCAAACTGTGGTTACTGAATGTTTACCTTTGAAGCCTGCTTTGTGAAGAAACTGGCAGTCAGTACAGGCCTACTTTTCCACACAGAAGTAAACTGTTTATCAAGGTGAAAGTGTTTAGATGAGCTTTTGATTGGGGTTGAGATAAAAAAATTTCCTCATGACACTAGTAATGGCAATTTTTTTTTTAAAGTGGTTTTTTCAACTGGTACATTTCAATGCTATATTCTGTGTTTTGCTTTTGTTTTAAATAGCCTCAGGCTATCATGCCAGAGTGTAAATTTTCTCATTTTAAATATTGTTACTATCAGGATTTCCTAAGAAGAACAAACTATAGTTTGGTCTATTAAATGGTCTATTTACTGGTCTATTAAAACCTTTTAATCAGCAAGTTTGATTTTAATCCTTGATTTTTTTCATTCACTGGGAAATCCAGGACAGCATGTGATGACATCCTTAAATGTCATCTTCTCCAAAAATAAGATAATAAAAAAAAGCAATCCAAATGTTTTTCCCAAACTAAAAGAACACTTTTTAGAGCCAAAGGAAATCAAAGTGGAGTAGGATTCCATTTATCATAATCTCTAAGGTTGAAGTCAAACATTTCAAGTATTAGATACAGGCCTCCTTTTTTTTTTTATGTTTCACATAGCATTTTGTGGGACCTGTGGTCTGGGAAGCACACTTCGGGAAAGGCCACACTACAGAATTGTGATCTTGTGATCTATAAGAAACACGTATGTGGTCTTCATCCCCATTTCTGGCACAGAGTTCCCAAAACTCTTGGAATTTCCTAAGTGATAAGAACAATAAAACAAACCCGTTTCAACCTCACCTGAATTTATGTTAATAAGGTAACTTCCGGAAAGTATCTAAAGCTGGCTGGCTGCCAGGGGAATCAACCAGTTGATAAGAGGGTTGATAAGAGGGTTAAAACTTCCTGTTCAACCTCTCTGACCTTGGAGATGGGTGAGGAACTGGAGGTTGTTGAATCAGTTGCCAATGGCTCATGATTTAAACCAATCATGTCTATATAATGAAACCTCCATAAAAACCACCAAAAGATGGGGTTTGGAGTTTCTGGGTTGCTGAACATTTGCAGGCGCTGGGAGAAAGGCGTGTTCACAGAGGATGGAAGTTCTGCCTTTTCCCCCATACCTAGCCCTATGCATCTTTCCAGCTGGTCCTTGAGTTATATCGTTTTGTAATAAATCAGTGATCTATTAAGTAAAATGGTTCTCTGAGTGCTGTGAGCTGCTCCAGCAAATTAACCAAGCCCTTTGATCTATAGCTGGTGGGTTGGAAGCCCAGGTGACAGTCTGACTTGCATCTGGCATCTGAAACTGTGTGTGGGGGGCAGGGGAGGGATGTCATAGGACTGAATCCTGACCCCATGGGATCTGAGGTGATCTTGTAGATAGTGTCAGAATTGAATTGAACTGAATTGTAGGACACCCAGGTAGTGTTGGAGAATTGCTTGGTAGTAGGGAAAAAACCCACACATTGAAATTGGTGTCAGAATGAAAGGACTTGTTATGGAACCTGGACTGGATCCTGGCGGAAGAACCAAGCAGCTCTCAGAGACTCTGGAGGATGGGAGGTTTATTTAACACCAGCGGGCTCGGTGGTGAGTGCTCTCTAAAGGTCTGAGTTCCAAGCACAAGCAGGGAGGGTAATTTATACTCTAATATCCGCATACTTGATACTTTTGGCACATGCGGGACACGGGGTAGGAAAGAAGAACCCGGAAGGGCTTTGAGACAGGGACTGGAATTCCCTTGCTGGGTTGGTCAGCCAGCTTAGAGTACAGTTTTTCCCTTATCAGAATCATTTATATTACCATTTCTTTGCTTTTCACTCCTGTTTTATGTGATCACTGCAGATTATCTGTGGCTTAGTCACTGTCAAATGATCTTAATGCTTTCTGTTATACAGTATGTTTAAATGACGTTAATCTTTTTTTCTTATTAGAAAAGCAATGCAATCTTATGGAAATCTTATCTGTGTTAGAAAACACAGATCAGCAAAAGGACTAAAACACCCATGATCCCACTATTTGGGAGTCATCTCTATTAACAATTTCTAGGTATCAGTTCAGGCCTCTTCTTATTATAAATATTCACATTTATATACTACAGGAAGACCATTCTGTACACACTTAATTTAAACATCAGTTTCCAGAAGTATGTACAGAATAGTCTTACTGTCCACAGTATCATTTTTAAGTGGCTAAAAAATTCCACATTTATAAATACATAAATATAATATTAAAATGTAGGTCTGAACCATTGGCACAGACTTCATAGATTCAGGAAATACATAAACACCTTCATACATTTGATCTCTTCTGGGTTGCATTATAATGCCTTTTTTTTTTTTTAGGAATAGCTTTTTTTTTGAAAGATTTTATTCATTTATTTGACAGAGAGAGAGAGATCACAAGCAGGCAGAGAGGCAGAGAGAGAGGAGGAAGCAGGCTCCTCGCCAAGCAGAAAGCCCAATGTGGGGCTCGATCCCAGGAACTTAGATCATGACCCAAGCTGAAGGCAGAGGCTTTAACCCACTGAGTCACCCAGGTGCCCCTTTAATGCCATTTTTAAGGACAGAATCGGTCAGCTTTTCCTGATCCCTCCACAGCTGCATTTGACTAGTTAGGTAGAGCCACAGCTGATCAACGTGATGTGTGTCTCTAACATAATTGCCTATAACCTAGTTCTTAGATGGATCCTGAAAAGTGACCATAAGGTCGAGAGACACCTGTTAGCAATTCACGTATATTTATCTGTGCATTGGTTGTCCTCCCCTGCATACTCTGGACGACCAATGGTGGTTAGCAATAGAAACGCCAAGTTCAGGGGAGAAAATGGGAAAAATGCAAACCATCTTCCAGCAAAGAAATTTGACTTTTGAATTGAAATCTGTAGAAATCATCATCTTTTCCAAAGATGATGCTCCCTAAGTATTTCCATGTGCCACCCAAAACCTTATGTGTAATTATGTTCCTATTTCAAAGTCCCTTGGAGATCAAAAGAGATTGAAGACTGCCTGCTGCTGGGGGAACCACTGTTTCCAGGAAGGAAAGGCTGTGTTGGTGAAACCAGAGTCTTTTTTAAGGACTCCAGTGTGGGACCTCCCCCGCCCTTGTCATCATGTCTCCTCCTTTCTCACCACCTTAATACTCCCCACAGAAGTCTTGGTACAACAAGGTACTTCTGTTAGTTTAGCTACACTGCAACTGAGTTCTCACTCTGCGAGTAGAGGGACCATTCCTCTGGTTAAATAGCAAATTCTCTTAAATTTGAGGACCCTCTAGGTCACCAGCTTGAAGCTCCCAAAGGCTAGAGGATTTACTCCAAAGTAGGAATCAAGGGGCCCTTGGGTGGCTCAGTTGGTTAAGCATTAAGCTTCTGTCTTCGGCTCAGGTAAGGATCCCAGCAGAGCCCTTGGATGGAGCCCCGCATTTAGCTCCCTGCTCAGGAGCAGTCTTCTTCCCCCTCTCCTCCCCGCTTGTGCTCTCCCTCACTGTCTCTGTCACTATCTGTCTCCCTCTCTCAAATAAGTAAATAAAATCTTAACAAAAACAAACAATGATAATAACAAAAATAAAGTAGGAATTAAAAGTAGGGAACACTATCAGGCATACTTTGAAATTAATTTCAAAGATGGAAGTGTGTATCTTTATTTTTTTAAATATATGGGCAGTTTATTCACTTAGGGATATCATTGTTTCCAAAGCATAAACATTTCTGATCAAGTATAAGAATAAGCACAAACTAATAGAGGATTAAAGATCATGCACTTCAAGAACACAGAACTTGCCTAATTCTAAAATCTCTTTTGGTTTATTGGTCACATGGAAGTATTCTCTTTCAATTTGCCAAATCACTTGGGCCCATTTCTAAGGATGTTTCTATGGACTTAGAAAATAGATCTTGTGGGACGCCTGGGTGGCTCAGTCGGTTAAGCGGCTGCCTTCGGCTCAGGTCATGATCCCAGCATCCTGGGATTGAGTCCCACATCCTTGCTCCGCAGGGAAGCCTGCATCTCCCTCTGCCTGCCACTCTGCCTGCCTGTACTCTCTCTGAACAAATAAATAAAATCTTTAAAAAATTAAAAAAAAAAAAGAAAGAAAGAAAGTAGATCTTGTGTTTCTGCCAAGGAGTGCTTTTTTTGCCAATAAATAAACTCTATACAAACACACGCATGCACATAGACACAAGCTTCCATCTAGTTTCATGAATAATATTTCAAGAGTAGTCGATACTATCATATGTTAATATTTTAGGAACTTTTACAATTTAAAATGAAGCCAGGAGCAAAAGTCCCAAAGGAATACTTAATTAATGCTCAAAAAATAGTTGTTGCTTAAAACTCTGTTCAGTCAACACGTCTCCAAGAAAGAAAATATGTATTTGTAGGGCGCCTAGGTGGCTCAGTGGGTTATGCCTCTGCCTTTGGCTCAGGTCATGTTCTCAGGGTCCTGGGATTGAGCCCTGCATTGGGCTGTCTGCTCAGCAGGGAGTCTGCTTCCCCCGCCTCTCTCTGCCTGCCTCTCTGCCTACTTGTGATCTTTGTCTGTCAAATAAATAAATAAAATCCTTAAAAAAATAAGTATTTGTGACATAGAGATATATTTCTACTTTCACTTAAAATGGCTCATCTTACTCACATTTGCTCAGTCGTTCTCTTGTCTCTCTTTACACGCTCATGCAATTAGATAATAAGCACTTGAAAGATATTTCTTGAACAAACGATCCTTAGTATTGCAAAGTACATGTACATGACCCAACCAGAATTATTTCTTAAGTCAAGATACTTAAGGGAGACAAAACTCCTAATAAAATGTACATATTTTGAGAGACTTTTAGATCAGAAAATGACCCAACAGATTGTTTGACCCAACCCCTTTATTTTACAGATAAAAGGACTCCTGCCCTGGGGTAGTGAAATCTAGTTGTCCAAGACCAGAGAGCCATCCATTGACAAAGTTGAAACTCAAAGACTCCGGGACTCTCAGGTCTCCTGACACTTAGGCTGAACACTTTTCACTCCTACTCTACCATTTCTCACATGGTGTGTGTTTGAGGAAATTCAAATATGCAATAATATAATATACATACATGCTTATAAAATATATACTGGTACATATTGAAAGTTATGCTACTCCTGAGTCAGTTCCTCCCAGAAACCTTCACCTATCCCTCAGTTTTGGTCAGCAAGCCTCCCGTTCACTCTTGTAGACTAATGTCCCAGTCATTCAAAGCACTATCCTGGGCATAATTTTACATTTACTTGTGTGATCACAAGAGTGTTAACTCTGTGAGGACAGGAAGCACAACTGTTTTTGCTCAGTATTATATTGAAAGCATCTAGGACAGCATCTAGCACTAAACAGATGATTTTTTTTTTTAAGATTTATTTATCTGAGAGGGAGAGAATGTGTGTGAACAGGGGGAGGGGCAGAGGGCAAAAAGAAAGAGAAAGAGAATCTCCAGCAGACTCCCCACTGAGCACAGACCCTGACTCGTGGGCTCCATCTCACAACCCTGAGATCACGAGCTAAGGCGAAATCAGGAGTTGGACACTTAACTGACCGAGCTACCCAGGCTTCCCTAAACAGATGCTCTTAATAAACCATTTATTGAATGAATGGTGGTCTCTAGTGTTAATGACTGAAAAAAATGTGAGTTAAGGTATATAAACACACACAATTATATATCTATATTTATATGTTTATTGTAGGAATTGGCTCACGTATTGTGGAGGTTGAGAAGACAGATGCAAGAGGGAGAATAGGAAAGCCAAGGGTATACTTTGGTCTAAATCCAAAAGTCTGAGAACCAGGAGCACCCAAGTTAGGCAGGAGAAGATGGAGGTCCTAGCTCAAGCAAAACAAGCAAATTCACCTTCCTCTGCTTTTTTGTTCTATTTTGGTCCTCACTATACTGGATGGTGCCCACCCACATTGGTGAGGATGACCTTCTTTACTCAGTTATTTCAGGGTGTGTTTGTGCAGAAGTTTCCAGAAGAGATTAGCATTCAAGTCTATCTCTATACTTTGAAACATTTTAATCAGGAACGGATGCTGGATTTTGTCAAATGCTTTTTCTGCATCAATTGAGAGGACCATGTGGTTCTTCTCTCTTCTCATATTAATTTATTCTATCGCATTGATTGATTTGCAAATGTTGTAGTGCATCCTTGTAGCCCAGGGATGAATCCCACCTGGTCATGGTGGATAATCTTTTTAATGTGCTGTTGGATCCTGTTTGCTAGGATCTTTTTAAGAATCTTAGCATCCATATTCATCAGTGATATTGTTCTGAAATTCTCCTTTTTGGTAGGGTCTTTGCCTGGTTTGGGGATCAGGGTAATGCTTGCTTCATAGAAAGAGTCTAGAAGTTTTCCTTCTGCTTCAATTTTTTGAAACAGCTTCAGAATAGGTGTTATTTCTTTGAAAGTTTGGTAGAATTCCCCAGGAAATCCATCAGGTCCTGGGTTCTTGTTTTTTTGGGAGGTTTTGATCACTGCTTCAATCTTGTTACTAGATATCGGTCTATTCAGGTTGTCAATTTCTTCAGACAAAAGGTTGATATCCAGGATCTATAAAGAACTCCTCAAACTCAACACACACAAAACAGACAATCATATCAAAAAATGGGCAGAAGATATGAACAGACACTTCTCCAATGAAGACATACAAATAGCTATCAGACACATGAAAAAATGTTCATCATCACTAGCCCTCAGGGAGATTCAAATTAAAATCAATTTGAGATATCACCTTAGACCAGTTAGAATGGCCAACATTAGCAAGACAGGAAACAACATGTGTTGGAGGGGATGTGGAGAAAGGGGAACCCTCTTACACTGTTGGTGGAAATGCAAGTTGGTGCAGCCTCTTTGGAGAACAGTGTGGAGATTCCTCAAGAAATTAAAAATAGAACTTCCCTATGACCCTGCCATTGCACTACTGGGTATTTACCCCAAAGATATAGATGTAGTGAAAAGAAAGGCCATCTGTACACCAATGTTTATAGCAGCAATGGCCATGGTCGCCAAACTGTGGAAAGAATCAAGATGCCCTTCAACGGATGAATGGATAAGGAAGATGTGGTCCATATACACTATGGAGTATTATGCCTCTATCAGAAAGGATGAATACCCAACTTTTGTAGCAACATGGACGGGACTGGAGGAGATTATGCTGAGTGAAATAAGTCAAGCAGAGAGAGTCAATTATCATATGGTCTCACTTATTTGTGGAGCATAGCAGATAGCATGGAGGACATGGGGAGTTAGAGAAGAGAAGGGAGTTGGGGGAAATTGGAAGGGGGGGTGAACCATGAGAGACTATGGACTCTGAAAAACAATCTGAGGCGTTTGAAGTGGCGGGGGGGGGGG
>NC_081557.1:124543921-124553041 GCF_022355385.1 Mustela nigripes | reverse complement strand
GGGTATTATGGAGGGCACGGATTGCATGGAGCACTGGGTGTGGTGCAAAAATAATGAATACTGTTATGCTGAAAATAAATAAATTAATTAAAAAAATCATTACAATGATGCATGTCAACACTGGAGGTGCTTCTGACTGCCTCTGTCATTTATGGACCACTTAAAACTGTCATATATATACATATACATATATATATATATATATATAACCTCATGTTATTTTGTCTGTGGTTGTATTTCCTGTCCTTCAAGGCACAATCAAGCCCATCTGCCTCAAGAGGGACTTTTTTGGATTTTCCTTTGACCACATTCTGGCCCACGTTTTTGCTGTTTCAGAATTCCAGAGGAGACCTTATTTAAGATGGCAGACCAAAGTGCACACATAGAGCTCCATTATCCCTTTAGTATTATATTATACTTAAGTAACTTAAAGTTAAAACAAACAAAAAAACACAAATCTCAGCAATTAAAAAAACGCAAGGGATCCATCGGGCAGGTAAGAGAGCTTAACACATTTCTGGAATTTGTGAAGAGGATGGTGAGTGTTGATGGTGAGGCACACCGGAAGCAGCATCTGACTAGAACATGAGGTGAGAGCTACAGCTGTGGGATGGGACTGGCAATGACAGACATCACAGCACAGAACACAGCACAGCACAGAGAACACAGCACAGGAACACAGCACAGCACAGAGAACAGAAAGACTAATATTTAGAAGCATTCTCTCATCCCCCTCTCTAGCTTTTGCTTGCAGAACTGCTCCAGCCTGGCAATTACTCCAAGACAAAGAAATTGGAGGATTCTTCCCCCGGCAAACTCTCTGCGAAGAACTAGGCAGCCACCATGGGTCTTGGACTCCAAGAATAAAACCCTGCTCCTTTGGCATTTAGGATGCCCCTAACATAATGGCCATGAAGGGACCCCTGCTGGTTAGCAAGCCCCTTGCTGACACTCAAGAAGGTATTAGGCTTCTAAGGGGCCTTTTAATTGCTTGTTTCTTCAGGATGAATGGAGAATAGTAGTTGAACAGACATTTGAGAAAAGCAAGCACCATGATGTAGAAAGTCCAAGATTAAAAATCAACAACAACAACAAAAACCCAGAAAAATCTGTAGCAGAGGAAGAAAAAAAATTAGAAGATATTTCCAAAAATTTCAGGAAAAAAAATTAGAAAATAAAGGATATTTCAAATTCGCTTTGAGATACTCTGTCTGAAAGAAGATATATGCCTATGAAATATATACTATATCCATAAAACAAGAACTGGATCTTGTAGAAGAGAAACAATCCAGTAATAAAAGGTCTTAGAAATGAAATATATATCTGAAATAAAGCAATCAGCTGAAGGGCTGGATGACAAAGATGAGTAAATCTCTTGGGTTTCATATTATTGGTTTCATATTATTGCTATAACAAATTGCCACAAATTCAGTGGCTTAAAACCACACAAATGTATTATCCTACAAGTCTGGAGGTCAGAAGTTTAAAATGGATTGTCTTGGGCTACACTCAAGGGGTGGGCAGGTCTATGTTCCATCTGGAGTTTCTAAAGGAGGATCAAGGAAGTTTCCTTGGGTTTTCCAGCTTCTTAAGGCTTGTCTGCATTCCTTAACTTGTGGCTCCTTCCCTTGCTTTGAAAGCCAGCAGCACCGTGTCTTCCATTTGACCACTCTCTCTCATGTCTCTTTCCTAGTCCCAGTTTCTTCTTTGATTCTGACTCTCCAGCTTCCCTCCCTCCCTTATAATAAGAACATCTGTGATTTCCCTTGGCCCATCTGAAGATCTTCAACTCACATCTACAACGTTCCTTTTACCATGCAAGGTAACATGTTCACAGATTCTAGGGATTAGGCTATCCCTAGCCAAACTGATGACATAATTTTAATAACAGCTAGAACTATAATTGTGACTTTTAACATGACAAAGAAGGAAGAGACCCCACAAGCTTTCCGTGGAAAAAGAGATCCTCTAAAAAAGACTGATAAGCAATCTGGTGGCATCAGCTTCTCACCAACAATCCTAGATAGCAAGGAAAAACTCTTAACAATGCCTTCAAAGCTCTTTGGGGGAAATATTTTCAGCTTGCAATTCTGTTACCCAAATTTTCCATCAAGGGGGAGAGTGAAATGTAAGACATTTTCTCAAAGTTGGCCTTTATTTATTTATTTATTTTTAAGGAAATAACTTTTAGCTGAACTCCCAACAGAATTAGGAAGTAAGACAACAAAGAGGATGATACGGAATCCAGGAACTTTAAGTTCAACCTGGGACAACCATGAAGGGAAGTCCTGAGAAAGCAGCCGTCCAGGTCTGGGTTGACTTACATAGAATGCAGGGCCAGGGAGACAGTTCCAGGAGGAAGGGCTCTGGAAAAAAGGGGAGGGCATTTGGTAGACTAAATAATATTATGAAGACTTTGGTAAAACTTGAAGATGTAACAAAGGACCAGAAATGTTCAAGGAGAAAAGAAATAGAGACAATAGAAGATTGATAGATAATAGATTAGATGTAGGGATAGTTAAATGAGAGAGGGGTCGATAGAGAGAGAGAGAGATTTGCTCGCACAACTGTGGGGCCCGGCTCTACAAGTCTGAAATCCATAGGCCAGATTATCAAAAAGGAAGATGACAACAGGTTGAAACCATGGTACAGGGTGAAAGCTGGTGTCCACAGGAGGAATTTCTTCTTTTTCTCTAAGGGAAACTTCAGCCTACCACTTTAATCTCCCTCACTTAGAATCAACTGACTGGGGGCTTCAACTGAATCTTCAAAATCTCTTCATGGCAACACCTAGGTTGGAGTTTGAATGACAATATCAAAAACCTATGACACGCAGGTAAAAGAAAAGAAAAAATCAGTAACTCTAAGAAAAACAAGACAAAACAAAAAATCCCATCATTAGAAAGTTACGGTCCAGGGGCACCTGGGTGGCTCAGTTGGTTAAGCATCTGCCTGTGGCTCAGGTTATGGTCTCAGGGTTCCGGGATGGAGCCCTGCATTGGGGCTCCCTGCTCAGTGGGGAGTCTGCTTCTCCTGCTCCCTCTGTCCCTTCCTCCACTCCCTATCCCGGCTCATGCGTACTCTCTCTGTCTCTCTCTCTCTGTCTCAAATAAATAAAATCTTAAAAAAAATAGTTATGGTCCAAATAAAAAGCAAACTGCACTCAAATGTTATTTTGAGTACATGGGAGAACACAGGAAAGGAAAACCCATTTGAAGTTCCCTCCAGAAACATTTCCCTCTGAGGGATCCTGTTGTCCTGTTGTTATTAGAACCATAGAGTTTCTTGCCTCTAGCTGGATGCTACTGACATAGATATGATAATGCCAATGAAGTTTACTAGCCTGGAACATTTAGAATCAACCTGTGGGTGAATCTCAGGAGACTTGACTCTGTTTAGGGAACATGGTGTAAATGTTGTCAACTCCAACTTTGTGCAAATAGAGGTTCAGGTTACAAGGTTGAGAGGAGAAGCTGAGGGCAAAGTGAAGGAAACAAGAATCATGAAACTGCTATTCCGAGCGGGAGCCACGGAGGCTAGCGGAGTCGTCTGTCATGGGGAGGGGATCAATAAACAAGGTCTAGAGTCGATAAATCAAGAAACAAAAGCAGGAGTTTATTTAGAGCTCTGGAGATGGCAAGCAAAAGAAAAACAGGGACGGGGTGCCTGGATGGCTCAGTGGGTTAAGCCTCTGCCTTCTGCTCAGGTCATGATCTCCAGATCCTGGGATCGAGCCTGGCATTGGGCTCTCTGCTCAGCAGGGAGCCTGCTTCTCCGCCTCTCTCTCTCTCTGCCCGCCTCTCTGCCCACTTGTGATCTCTGTCTGTCAAATAAATAAATAAAAATCTTAAAAAAAAAAAAAAGTAAAAAGAAAAATAGTAACAGATGACAGTGGTGGCCTCAGGGCAGCAAAATTAAGAAAGGGGAGAGCAGAGTCTGGCACTGTCGCTTTGCAAGAGTCCCTCTGTGCCGTTCCTTAATGAATCACAGGCATGCTACCTGAATGAAAAATGTGTTTACATTTTGTGTTTGTAAACAAAAATCTCAAACCCAAACAGAAGGCTCTGTGAGAGAAGGAAAAGAATAAAGTTCGAGAACACTGTAGTAATCACCGTATTTACAGGGGAAATCCAGCATTACCATCCAACCCCGTCTTCCGTCTCTGTCCCCATCCCCAGTGAAGTCCCCCGTGATTGGTTTTTGGGAGTCAACATTCAGAACTAGGCACACAGCTGGCCTGGGGTTTGGGGAAGAATGCCACAGGCCAAATGAAGTACCACATAATAACAATGAAACATCCGACCCCTAATCAATATCACAGGGCATTTCTCCAACCGCCAGCTTCCCAGGCCATCTGCCTTTCGGCCACTCCCAGGCACCGTCAGTTCTGATCAAACGGCCACTTGGGAAAGAACCCAGAGAGAGGAGACTGCTCTGCCAGTGACCCCAGTTCTACGAGAGGCTCCCTACACGCTGCAGGTGAGTAAGCCTGTTGTTGGAACAGTGCCAGGCTTGACTTCCTCATGGCCATTTCCCCGCAGCTGTGTTCCAAGGCGAGATGAAATCTTGACTCTTACCAGAAGCCGCTCTCAATAAACATTTGCTGAATAAATGCTTGCATACATGAATGAATGATTAGAAGCTAGAGGAAAAAAGCCTCCAAGACAAGCTTGGAAGGGAAGCAGGGCGGCAAGCGGGCAGTGCTATCTTTGTAGGTGGGACAGCAGGGTGGGCGCGAGGAGAGATGTGGGAGACATGGGGGGAGGGCAGACTGTGGAGAGCTGGCCTTTCTGATCAATCTTCTCTTTGTGCTCTCCAGTCCGAACTCTTCCTTCTCTCCTGCCCTTTGCCGCTTGGCCCCGGGCCATGGCTCTCCTGCCTCTTCCCAGTCACCCCTCCCTTCTGCTCCGCACCTGCAATGGGCAAACCAGTTGTCCCTCCCATGCACCCAATTCTAATGCTTGGCTCCTCCACATTCACAGAATGTTCCTATCCTTTCCCTCCTGGCCTGTCTTCCTCCATACCATCTAGTCTTTTCTAGGCGCTCAGAGAGAGGGAGCCACACACGGACACCCCCCCCCCGCCCCCCGCTGACCGTCTCATGAGAGCGACATACCTCATGGAGTTGTTCTGCAATTGGGCTTGGGCGCTCTCCCCCCGTCTCTGCCCCCACGAGAGCACCTCCGGAGCGAGACTTTTTCAGTCACAGCTCCAAGCTCAAGTAGAACCCCCAGAGGCAACTGCGGCGGAACCCGGAACTGCCGCCCTTCGGTGGTGGTTCAAAGCTGGGAAAATGGCTACGCCGTCGCCGACCGACCTTGCCACTCTCCACGGCCACTGCATCGAGGCTGTGATTCTGGAGAGGGGTGCGTTGCATGAGAGAAGAAGAACCTCGTTTTTACCATTCCAGACCAAAGGGCGGTGAGGCTTCTCTTTCTAAAAGCAGAAAAAAGGAGCTGGAACAAGAACGCTCAGGAGAACTTCTGTCATTCCCTATAGAGAAAACGAAGGAGCAAAATGCAGAGTCCCTTCAAAGAAGATACATCGCTTGGCCCAGGTAGACGTAAAGCAAGTCGTCATCGCGTCAGAAACCGAGAGCTTACGAACAGGCACTTTTAAGAGCTCCAGCACAGCTCGGTAATTTTATTACAGATTTTGCGTTCGGACCTGCTGTACACATTTAAGCGAAACTTCGAAGTATCTCCCAAAACCGTGTGTGAGTGGGGGCGGGGAGTTGGGGGAAACCAACCAAAGTCCAAAGAGCGCTCAGTCCTCGTAGTACAGGGACGGAATCTGGTGCCAAGCGGAGATCAAGTGCAAGTCAGCAAGCGGGCACCTTCGCCCCACTTTTAAAGTGGTACCCTCTGATATTATATTCAACCGGTTTAAGAAGCCTTTCATTCTTTCTTTTAAAAAATCTTATTCATTTATTTGACAGAGATCACAAGTAGGCCCAGAGGCAGACAGAGGGAGAGGGGGAGGCAGGCTTCCTGCTGAGCAGAAATTCCCAATGCGGGGCTCGATCCTAGGACCCTGGGATCATGACCCGAGCTGAAGGCAGAGGCTTAACCCACTGAGCCACCCAGGCGCCCCTTAAGAAGCCTTTCTAAGAAAACTGCCGGAAGCGTCAGGCTTCCCTGACGGGAAGGCAAGACCCGTGGGCAAGCGGCGGAAAGATCCCTGGAGACTGGCTCCCAGACAGCACGCTGAGGTGCGGCGTGGCCGTGGGACAGCTGCCGCAGCCCGCCGGGACGGAGCTTGCTTCCTCGAGGGAGGGAAGTCAATATGGGGCGAGATCTTAACCTTTTATCAGTCACAGATGGTTTTGAGAATTTAATGGAAGCTGGGGGCTCATTCACTTGCAGGGAAAATACATCTCAATACGAGCACAAAATATTTTACCTGCAGTTTCAGGGACTCATCATATCCCCCCCCCCCCCCCCCCCCACCCCCACCCCACCACGTGGATATCTGAGGGCTTGTGGGCTACCAGCTCTCCCTGGTTCTTCAAGCTCTCTCCTTCTGTGACTGTCTGCTGGGCCACTTCAGCTCAGTACTGCATCAGGCCCGACCACATCCTCCACTCTTGGGAACCCCCCTGCCCCCCCAATATAGCCTTCCAGTCACAAATGCCTTCCATGAAAGCTTGTTGAATTAAACCTTCGCAAATATTCACCTGGCTTCACGCATCTTCTGTATTTGTACTCAACACTCTTCTGAAGAAGTAGAACATGAGAATCCCAAGGAAAGGCTGCTTAGATCTCACATTCAGACTCAGGGTGAGACTTCCCCATGGAAAAAGCAAATTGTGTTCAAGGGTGAAAGGACAAAAATCATGTTTAGAAAATCAGTTTCCAGGATATCAGTTTACTCCAGTAAAAGAATCTAAGTGTCTAGTAAATACATTTTTTCACTCAGACAAGCATTCACTGCGTACCTATTGTATTCTGAACCTCGCATAACACTCCAGACCCTAAGATAGATGAGATACAGACCCTAGATAGTGTTCAAACAGCAGCTCCTTGAGTGGAGGACTACGAGGAGACAATTACACTAGGAGTGTCCGTTGCTTACAGTGAGACTATGTCCAGTGTGTTATGATAACATAATGGAGGGGGGTCCAACACTGTCTGAGACAGCTGCAGGGAGGCCCCAAATGCTTCTTGATAATGCGTTGGAATTTTCTGGGCAGAAGGACCTTTCAGACAGAGGCTGTGTGAAGGCAAGTGGTCATCAAGGGTGAGGAGAACAAATTTTCCAGAGTCACTGGAGGTTAGGGCCTATGTGGGGACATACCAAGAGGTGGGAACAGCCAGACTGTGCTCGGCAGGAGGGTGGCCCTTCCTGGTCTCATTATTTTACATGTCATATATGGTGATAAGGACTAAACTGAAGGATTTTCAACGGAGTAGAGTGATAACACTGGTATTTTAGAAAGAGCGTGTAGAGGATGGATTGAAGATAGGGGCGCCTGAAGGCAGGCTCATTAACACTTTTTTTTCTTTCTTTTTTTTTTTTTCCGTTAACACTCTTTACACACATCTCTCTCTCTCTCTCTCTTTTTTTTTTTTTTAAGATTTTATTTATTTATTGAGAGAGAGACAGTGAGAGAGAGCATGAGCAAGGAGAAGGTCAGAGGGAGAAGCAGACTCGCCATGGAGCTGGGAGTCCGATGCAGGACTCGATCCCAGGACTCTGGAATCATGACCTGAGCCGAAGGCAGTTGTCCAACCAACTGAGTCACCCAGGCGTCCCTACACACGTTTCTCTTTGTATGCTCTCTTAATAAACGTTTTATTCACCTAAGCACTATGCTTATGCCAGTTTTTGACAAATATTTCTCTTTGCTTAATTGGTGCTCAAGGTTTGCTGGGAGACATTTGACCTCATATTCATCCATTGTGATTTTGTTTTTAACCCCAGTTTGAACGAGAAGTCATTTATATGATACTTTATACCCTGTATATGTGGCCGCAAATATATTTTAACTAAGAAATACCACACCTAATTGGAAAAAAGAGCTTGCAAATTGATCGTGAATGTATGTTCAGTTAGCTCTAATTTGTCATCTACAAAATGGTGAGCATGAGTGCCATTGATGCCACCATACTGTTTCAAATGTCTTCACATTTTATTTTGTATTGCAAGCATTTGCAGTTTGTATGTTACAGAACTACGAATGCTATTTGTATGTTACCACCAAGATGCTTTACCTCGCCTCACATTATTCATTCTTCAATCCCACCAACATGTCCTGGGCCCCTACCATATTCCCAGGCAATGTTCTGTGTTCTTTTGTGTAAGGCAGAGAAGATCCCTGAGTAGGTGATGACCACTGGTGATGTGATGGAGGGTGCCTTTGGGGCCACTACTGCCAGAGAGGTCAGCAAGGACCGAAGGAAGTAATACTCAAGGAGGAGCCATCATCCGAACAGCAGGGCAAGAGCCTTAGAGGAAGGGGGAATTAATAGCTGGTGCAGAGGTGCTCAGGTGGGAATGAACCTCATATGTTCAAGAATTTGGACTGGGGTGGGATGAAGCCAGGTAGGAAAGATACTTTAGAACCAGAGCACACAAGACACTAAATCTCGAACCTGAGACCCACTGCCTCTTTAAAAAGAATTGCAGTGCTGCTCCTACTGCTCAAAATAAAATTCCTATATGTGTTAATTTCACCTTCACTGTCTTAAAATTGAACCACGTATCAAGAGGACAAAAGCTATCTAATTCCTCTAGGAAAGATAAGAATGGTATTAGACCATAAATTTCTGCTCCTCTTTGTAGGTGGCCAAGAAATTGACAGACCTCATCTGCAATTTTTCCCGTGAAAGGAGTAAGACGTGTCCAACATGACCCATGTTGATTATTGCTTATTTTGTTATAAGATTGTTATGATAACCATAGTCTATGCATTGGGAAATAATTCATGCTTCACATATCATCTCATCTCTCAATGGATGAATAGAATTAGACCAAAATTTTTGCTGATGAGCCCAAACTGGTATCATCAATCAGCCATTACTTCTTGTTAAGGGAGTAAGTTTAAAAAAGCAATTTATAATGAAATATTTTGTATTTCAACATGTAAATGCTTAGGCATGACTCTGCTAGAAGACACAT